>NW_025765074.1:0-273096 GCF_003918875.1 Haliotis rubra
GGGGACAGGACGTTAATACAACATGGCGCCATTAGATATTATTATAATAATAAAAACCTAATGAAGTGTTATTTAGAACGTATGCAATACTCCACACCACAAGGGGCATGCTCAAAGAAAGCAGAAACAGCACTACATTGTTACCCCGGATAACCCAAGCTCCCTGTTTTTCTACTGGGTGAACAGGGGCAAATTTGAACAAACTCACTTGCCTAAGGTGAGACCACATGTATCACATTGCTTCCTTGTGAGGCAGGACTGTAGTCCTAAAAACTCTCAGGAGTCAAGCTGCCAAACACGGTCACCCATCCAAGACTCTCCGCGCTCGACGTTGCTGATTTGTGACCTGAGCTCTATGGACAGGACCACACGCCACCACCACATACAGCTTCCTTCTGTAGCTTGCCTTACAATTATGCTCATGTGTTTGTTCAACAACGCCATTTATACATGCGTGTAGCTACACGAAAAACACATCGTTCCCAATTGCGTAGATCGATGCTCATGCTGTTGATCATTAGACTCGATTATTTACAGACCGCCGCCATATAGCTGGAATATGCAGAGTGCGGCGTAGAAGGCTAAACTCAACTCACTTTCATGATCGAAAAACATGGAGACACCAATACTTACACTTTCATGTCCTCGTGTAGTACGCATATCAAGGGTGAGGTAACCCTTGTGCAGCTACTCACCTCGTCTTTCCATGACTGCAGATAGGTGGAGTAGGACCCAAACGGAACTAGGAAGTAAGAAGGTAAAATTAAAGCAATGAGATATAGAGTGAATCCTTTCGAGACTATATGGAGATGATCTGATGCTCGATACTCAAACTGCAATGCTTTAGCAGGTTGTGATAATCGCACTGATAAGAGATCGTCTGTGGTTGTGTACATCTAGCTTGTATTTCCGCGAAGTACTGACTATGATCAACCACTCAGCTCTACTTGCTTCTCTGATTAAAACGCCTCTATGTAAACTCCACGAGAGTCTCCATAATAATTATACGGTGGATCAGGTGTGTCTCTCAGAGTGGTTGAAGAAGGACACACAGGCATCTTTAGGGTTCCGCATGATCTGGATGCACTTGATCTTCTCCACGACCTGTTTTGAGGGCATGCGCAGAGGAGGTGCGTGTTGAAGACACGTGGCTGTGGCATTGCTTCTATTCCATCTTTTGGCGAGGAATTCCATCATCCGGGTCTCTTTCACATCCTTTTGATGCTGGAGAGTCCCACTGACTAGCATCTCGATGACTTCCCACAGCCAGTGGGTTCCTAAAACAGTAAAGTCCAGTAAGATACCCACAAAACAAGGTTAACTTTACGAGAATGGATTTGATCTGTTTGAAAGTGAGAACATTTTGCCATATTACCTATGAAATCAACGAGGGTTCTGACTGCATATCGTGGTTGCAGTACGACCCCACTGAAATGAGGGCGGTCAGAGTGTGGGACAGTTCTGCACCATGACGTGGAGTCTTTGTCTGTGGAATTATACTGTTAAATAACATTCATTCATTCATTCATTGTGACACGTCATGTACCTACCACATTTGGGATACGCACAGATAATGATGTCATCGTCCTTCAGTTCGGCTTCTTTGATACTGTTTATTCTGTCTACAGGACGTGCCCCTTCAGCATTTCCGAGGTGGCACAAACAAATACACCCCATCATGTTTGTAGCAGTGGAATCCATGTCCTTTCGAGTTTCTCTCGTATCGTCGGGATCCCTGGAAAACACCGTTCATGATCATCACAGGTATGTGTTGTGCTGGATGACATCCTTATTCGTATCTAACTTTTCCATCCACCCGTCAGTTCACCTGCCGACCACCGAAAGTTCTTACCTGTCAGTCTGTCTGACTCTCATATGGCTATTCGTGATTTCGGAAAGAGACAATGTCTACGATCTCCAAAGCGGAAGAATCTTAATATCGAGGCTGTCGATTTGTGAAATGATTGATTGAGTAGAGGACAGTCAAGGCAGGAAGCAATGGTCGTAGTGTCCGCCATATTGTTATAGTGTCTACTATGCTGCTGTGGACGTTATTTGTTGTTGGTGGTGGATATTTCTCAAATTGACAACATATGTCAGTCTGCGGGTCCACAATGCTAAATTGTGAGCTTTCTACTAGGAGCTTAGTGCTAAGATACAGTTTCTAACTAACTGCCAATGCTGGTTTACGGGGATACAGTTCCTAAATAGGTAATATCGCAAGACCACTTCGTCAACAACCCACTTGTCTCTTGTGCACTGGCCATCTTACTCTTGACCCTTACACTGTTATAAGACCACAGCACCAATCTGCAGTCCCATAACATCAAGAGTATGTCGTGCCTCCTACACGCATCACCGCGGCAACGCTCAAACAGTTGAGCAGTGCATGACTTGAGAAATGACCTGACCTGTGACTCTTGAGATGTTTGCCAATCGGGGAGGCTGTGAGTGTTATGACCGAGCCGGGTGTCCGCCAGGTGCATACTGCACGTGGCACGCTGTATGCTGCATGTGATATACAGAATATTGCACTTTAAATTGATATACTGTATACTGCATGTGATATACAGTATATTGCACTTGATATACAGTATATTGCACTTGATATACAGTATATTGCATGACCCACTGTACTGCATGTGATATACAAGTATATTGCACTTGACCCACTGTACTGCATGCTATATACAGTATATTGCACTTGATACTGTAGACTGCATGCGATATACAGCATATTGCATTTATATATATTGTAGACTGCATGCGATATAGAGTATATTGCATGATATACTGTATATTGCATACGATATACCAGTGTATTACAAATGATATGCTCTATACCGTATTTGATCGTAGGGCTGAAGATGTTGTTGTCGGCAAGGTTACTTGCAGATATGTACCACAGGTACGTTAATGTATACTAGTGGTGATCCGATTAATTGAAATAATCGATCACATTTCTCATAACCGAACACAAACGATTTTGGAACGGCTGTAATAGAGTTTTTGAAATACTTGATGAGGGAACATATCTATGACGTTGTCAGGGCCTGAAAACGTGTTTATTTCTAAGAAAACTCACTTCACTTTCTGAAGGAAGTCATGACTGAATATTTCTTGAAGAATCTGGGAAGTTAATGTTACACTGGAACTGAATCATTTTACACTGGATGCGAAATCTGCAAATGTAATTTGTGCAGTTTCTAAAAACAACAACAGAAGAACCAAATAATGTTTTTCTTTACAATTATCTGCAACTACGGCCTGAATAGGAAAATCTGAAAAATGACGCTAACCAATTTGTTTTTCGATGATTGGTCGTTGGTATTGAACCAATCATCAATTGTGATTTCAACCAATTCCCAACACTACTGTATACAGAATATACCCTAAACAAAAGTCAAACTACAGGAAAGTTCCCGGTACCCCCATATTTCCGCAACTCAGTTGTTCCCCTTTCAACTTCTGTTTGCCAGTGGTGATATGTATCGCGAAATATTCGTTACTGCATGTTCTGCGAACATATATAACGAAAACAAATACATCACAATACACCAATGAAGCAGTTCGAACAAGAAAACGGACCATTGCGGAATGGACTCGTCCACCTGGTGTTCGTCTGGAGCTCTTTAAAGGCGAGGTGGAAGTGGTGACCAGTTTTGAGAAATAGTACATATGTACTTTCAACACCACAACAGTTAGCGTCGCCTTGAGGACGTAGTCACTGCAGTTGAGTTAAAGGTCACAGCGACCCAGCGGCTCGGGGTGTCAAGCTAACACACCACGTAGAGAGGAACCTTAAACTGCTGACACTAGAACACTCTCAGTCATAAACACGCGTGTATTGGAGGAAGAAGTGCTCAGAAAAATCCTAAAACATATTATCTTCAGGCACTACTTACATTACAAACCGCGTTTCATCAAAGTTTGACCAGAGGACATGTTGAATGTGGTTCTGTTCAGCAAATATAACATAACTTATGGAGTCCAGAGTGACGCAGCAAAGCTGATAGGCGGCCTGCTTTCCTCAACCACAGATAATGTCTGTAACCTGTCACTAAATAACTCGCTCACATGACAACAAACCAGAACCATTAACCTCTGTATTTATGTGCACCAGTACGTAAAACTATGTTTATGAAGAAATACTTCATTTAGAAACTATTGAAACTTCAACCTCAGTCCAGCCAATAGAATCGAGCCCAAACTTTGAAAACTGCACTTGTCAAACCTCTCTTGAAAAACATCTGGTCTAAACTGTGATGCATTACTATCGTTCCGTTTCAACCTTCCATGCATTTCAAAATTCACTGAGAGCAGTGTGCCAACGTCTATCAGAACACTTGTCTCTGCATTATCTTCACGAGGCCTACCAATCTGCGTACCGACCAAATCATAACACTGAGAGAAAGCCTTGCTCTATGTCGCCAAATAACTTTGCTATCTGGAATTGACAAAAGCAATACGGCCCCTGGTTTTACTAGATCTTAGCCCGTAAGCCTTTGACACCATCAACCACAGTAGCCTCTTGTCCCGTCTTCAACTTAAGATCGGTATCGATAGAACTGGCGCTTGATGTGGTGTTGCACAGAGGTTTAAATTCAGTGCTCGGACCAGTGTTATTTACCCTCTACATTCGACAATTGGGTGAAATCATTGGAAACTATGCTTTTCCGAAGCTTGCTTCTATGCTGACGATACCCAGACCATCAACATCTTCAGACCGGATCCTTCCTCAGCATCAGCAGCTCACACGAAGGTCAATCAGTTTATACTCCAGACATCGAACACTGGATGACCGCAAATACACTGAAGCTGAACGACGAGAAAACAGAGGCACTCCTAACCGGACCTGTGAGTCGAACACAACAAACACAGCTTGACAGCATCACAGTTGGAACAACACCGATTCCTCTTGCCAGCTCAGCCAGGAACCTTGCAGTCACACTTGACTCCCAACTAACTATGGAGGCCCACGTCAGCAATATCTCTGGAACTTGCTTTTTCATCCTAGGGATCATCAGCTGTATCAGAAAACACCTTCCTACCAGTGCAACTATAACCCTCATTGTCGCTCTCGTCTACTGACGTCTTGATTACCGTAACAGTTTCATGATTAATGCCCCCAACTTTCTGATCAACAGACTTCAGCATATTGTTTGATCGGCATTCAAAAAGTTGGTGAGTCAAAAATGAAACATACAGCTTTATGGATGACAACTTCTTGTTTATTGCATTAAGCGACGTTTCGATGTAGATTCTTACATCGTTATCAAGCTAAATGTGACTACAACCACATCGTGAGAAGTATATATGCACATGGTATGTTCTGACAAACAGCAGTTTAACTTTAACACCAGCATGTAATTGAGTAACAAGTGGTACATATTGGATGAGGCCAGTAGGAAACTAAGAACAACAGATGTCACTGTCCCTGATCCAAGCAGGATGTATGGGTTTTGAAGATAAGGTTACTTGGCAAAATTGTTTTGTTCATACGCCTTCTGACAAGCACTAGTTACTGACGAGAATGTTCATTCATTCTCTCGTTGCAGGAAATAGCCCCTAAATTGAGCATGGACAGTAGCCAGGAGGCTTCAGTTGCATGGAAAAATTCGGAATTGAATTTAAAACTGTAAACTGACGAGTGGAAACAATTCCTTCAGTAAAGGAAACGAAATAGGATTGAATAATGTCATTCATAACAGGGTTTTTTCGTAGTCAGTACAGCACATGGAGAGGTTGCGGTGATATGTTTTGTGGCTCTTCCAAAATATTTTCTGTACAAGAAGTTGATCATTATACCCCAAACATCCCTTCCTTGCTCCCTTCTGCTCACTATAAAAGTATGTCATTAGAAGAGCAGTAAGATGGCACGAGGTTTGTCAAAGACCCTGTGAATGTTTTATACTGAGTATTCAAACATGACATAGGGCGGAAGTTTTCGGGATCAGTCAAGTGTCCTTTTAGGGGAAGGAGTATTGTGCGACCTTTGCAGAACCATGGAGGGACATCGTCTCTGTCCACGGAGAACTGAAACAGTGAAGTAATGGTTTTGGACAGAGGGGATCAGTTTCCAGTACTGGTTTCCGAATGCCATCAGGCCCAGGAGCTGTATTGAATTTGGACTTTTTGATAACACTTTTCAGGCCATCTGGTGAGATGTAACAGACAAACGACCCAGTTATTTTCTCATGCATTTGCGTGATCGTAATCCGCGGACCTATGGTGTCTCAAGGTTACAGTCGTATCGGATTTGCCGAGGATCAAACACTACCCTCCTATAGCAGATACTATATCTGAAAACTGTCTGAGTACTTTGACAACACCCGATAGGTCTCTTGGATTTCGACATATTGATATTCAATGGAGTGAAGAGCTTTATCGTCTCTTTCAATCTTATCATCTGTCTTCTGACATAAAGAAACAGAACCATATAAGGAAATAAACTGATTTACAACAACGCGAGCATAATACGGAATAATTTCCCAATAGATTTTAATCCAAATATTTCTTTACTCGTGCAGGTATTCGTTGATGCCATGTTGCACTCTGGGAGGAGAGGTAGAAATAAAACATCGCAGCACTGTAAATCGCGTCGCGGAGCACATTATTTATTATTAAATACATGTATTTATATAGCGCACATATCCACGCAACTAGTGCATGCTCAAGGCGCCGGTATTTTTTCCCTCGATCATTGGATGTCACGGCACATCGTATTATCAGTCTCAGCAACCTGGGGAGTATACAACTCTTGCTGCCACTAGGCGCACCGAGTTATTGTGGCTTTCCTCATCCTAACGAGGTATCCATTCACAGCTGGGTGGACTGGGACACATAGTCACAGTACTTTGTCCAAATTCACTGCACGTTGCTGTACCCGCAATTAGGTGTTTGCACGTATTCATGTGGCCACCATCTGGTCATATACCAACGGATTCGTGGGTTCCTTTAAGTGCAATGGGTTGTGTACTGCACACAGGGGGTGGTGACAACACTGAAAGAGTCTGCACACAAAGTTGACTCCTGGGTTTCACACCCGGTCACAGGTGGGCTCGATCCCGGCACCTCAACCTCGCTGGATCACTAGCCAGGCGCCTTAGCCAGCCTCGCCTACCGCGCCCCATGGATATCTGCATCTGTACAGATGAATGCTCCACTAAATCACCATGATGACGAGGACCCTGCTTGTGGAAGAACGTACCAGAAAAAGTACTTAATATTTTGTATTTTTAAAACGGATATATCGAGAAGCCTCCTTACTGTTTTTCAGAAACGGTCCAAAATGTGTCGATATAATAGAACGTTCTCGCTGTTTGTTCTCGCCATTGTGGTCCATTGGACGCTACTCGTAGCAGCTTATCTTTAAACGATAGTGTAGGATGAATCACACAGTTGTACTCGGGTGGGTTCGAATCTTTGTGTATATTCGTTTATATTCAAGACCCTAGATGTAAAGGGAAATCACCTGTTTCGCGTCGATTGATGAAGGACTGTGTGAAGCTCTTTCAACAGCCGAGAATGGCGTCTATCTGTGATGTCAACTGTCAGTTGTAAAGGCTGGCCCATCCACCAAGTACACCAACCACTCCCTGTGTATTCTTCAACAGTACAAGTTCTTGATAGTGCACAGGGCCTAGATTTTCGAAGCTCTCTTAGAGCTAAGACAGTCGTAAGTGCCATTCATTAACATCTCGATACATCATGATGCTGACTGGTCACATGTATGAGTCAAGCATGGAAACCTACCCTGGTTTCACTGATGACACAGATAAAATTCGAAGGTCCGTGATCATCGGCGACCAAATTGTCAGAACACTAAATACAGATACATAATTTGTCGATTTTTTAACGTAGACGTGTGTGTTTTCGCCATGTTGGATCAACGGATCAAAGGGTCAATTGGGTCCAGAGATCAATGGGTCCAGAGATCAAGGGGTCAAGACCTTGAAGAAGGACTGTGTGAAGAGAAACAGCCATGAATGGGGTGTACTACAAAGCCGTCCCGCTCGGACATAACTGACAAATCACCAATGATCAGTCTGAAACATCGCCGATAAACCTAGACTTGAACTAATTCCGTCATACACTACAGTATTTATAAGAAGTCCATTTACACCACGTATATTTCAAACTGAGCTGCGATGTTTGTAGTCCTGGGCTGCTCATACATTTTAACATCACATGAGAAATGGACCAGATCTCGTAGGTGTGAAAAAATGTCAACAAATTCAGATTTTACGATGTATAGGATTTTGTCCTCTTTGCTTGATTCATTCTTCTTTGCGTTGCATACTTTTGCAACATTCTAGTGGGATATGCATGAGATTCATGAGACGAATATTAAATAAGTGTACTTCAAATCAGCTGCCATACACATATGCCTGAATTACTCGTACATTTCGGAATCACGGGGATTTCAATGGTCCGAGGAAATATATCAGGTAGGAAAACGGAAAAGCAACGATTGTACAATTCTGATTATGTCATGAGTATGTGTTTGTTTGACGCCACATTCAACAGTTTTACAGCCGTACGACCAAACAAGCTAGTGATTGACACCATGAAATACGATTACAGATCACCTGTTTATGAATCACTATGAAATAGTGATGACACCAGGTGTTCGCGAAAAGGTGAGCGTATCCTGCCCCACCGTTGGCACTCGTCTTAAACATATTACTTCGAGTCAACTGTTCACCGGGGAGAAAACTCTGGAACGCACAGTATTTGTAAGTCAAAATAGGGATTGCATCGGACATCATTTTTGTCACTGATGCATGAAACTTTGCCCTCCACATGTCTACCACAACACTTTTGAAAGCTTTACTGATCGCTTGAATGTTGTAACCCTGCTCGAACAAGTTCTGAGCAAAGGTCGAATGACGTCTCTGAAATCTTGGTGAAAACGGCATGGCCGATTCAAAACACCCAAGGCTGGAGGTGTTGGAATATTGCTTGACATGAAAGGAATGATGACTATTGGAAAGTTGAATCATTTCTTACGCCATACAGATTTGTGGAGAGTTTTTTGTCACTCTGAATCTTTATGCATAGATCTAAACATGAAACAGTTGAGGCGGTGTCACTTGTCTCCTTAATTTCAGGTTCAATTTGATGTTTTTATAACGATATTAGATCGTCGATATAATAGAAGATCAAGTTAAACCTTGTTTCGATTTTACCAACCCGAGCAGAAATTCTGATTCATATGCATAGAGAAACGGATCTGCAAGCTGGGGAGCACAGTTGGGATGCCTGTTTCATGTCCAAATTTCAAAAACATGTTACCAATGAGAACGTCCAGCATTCACACATTGTTTTCTCAGTAAACTCCAAATGTCATTTGCTCTCATTTTTGACTAATTGTCTTGATTCTCAGACGACAGATATGTAGGTATACTTCTGTTCACCCTATGAATGAAGGAATGCAGTTTGTCCTATAGTTTGTTTCCGTCTCATAGTAGTGTACAGAACTGAACTGAGATTGTGACAGAAAAACATTTTGAGAATCCATATTGTATTAATTCCGCTTGTCTCAAACACTGTCTGTGAATATAGACAAGGTCCTTCCTTGATAGTTTTAAGAATTATGGTTAATATTTGAGACAGAGATTTGGTTTTACATGGTAAAAGCAGTTATTATATGCTGTTTCGATAAAGCGTCAAATTCCATTTTAACGCAAGTCAAATGAAAATTAACCAACATACCAGTGTCGTTAAGAACGTGTCATCAAATACAATGGTGTCAACGTTTTAGCAAATTATTACATTTTATGATTCGACAGATACTACATATATAATGACGCAACATTAATCAAATTACACTTACAGAATCAGGTGAATGTGGAAATCTGAGGACTATATATGCCACATCGGGACCTCCTCCGCTAGTATTACCTTTCGTATATAGTAGGATTACATCGTGTATCATTATTTGTACAATACCTAAATGTTTACAGTTTCAATATTGATATGTCGTCACGATATGGCTGAAATATTGCCGATGTGACGTTAAATATTAACTCACTCACTCACTCAATATTGATATGTGTGTTTAGATATCACGAACATTTTCTGTTCTTGTCTGCCACAAATTCTCACCAAGTTATCAGGGTGCCGTTCTACAAAACAACCATAGCGCTACGACAGTCGTAAGTCTATGTTAAGGAATGGGAGTTACGATCACCTTAGCCCTAAGATTGCTTTGTACAACGGCATCCTGATGTACATTGACCTAGTCGTAAGCACAGACGAATATATATCCCTTTTTCATTTTGCTGCTGTAACTTCTCTGTCTTTCTACAGCTGTCATCCTTTTTGCAAGCTACATAACGTTATGTACCAGCATACAAATCAATTTCACATAAATTTATGTCGTTGGGGTATTAGGAAGTATTTCATTCTCTTTCATTTTTCGTAAAGCAGTCAAACACAAGAAAACCCTTGTACATAAATATTATCAGTGTATTATAAAAAGTGGGAAAAATCTACGTTAAAACGCATACGAAAACACACATTTGCTGTGTCGTTTTCAAAGCCGGTTTATTATTTGCAGTTCAATTAACACCATCAGAAAATAGAGATTTGGTATACTGCAACCCTACGTACTTTAACAGTCGGAGACTGGCCCAGGGCTCTGCAACAGTATTTCCCGCACGACGATCAATTTGTCATAGCTAACGTTCCAGTCAAGGCAAGAAACTATAAATACCCAGGTTAAAATTAGGGTTTGTTTGATAAACAGAGGATATACTGATGCAATAAAATGAAACATTTTAAAAGGAATAAACAAAATGTACGTACATGAGAGGTTACATTTCCCGTAAGGTTCGGCCTAAAACGCAAATTGTTGCGTTAATGCTTTACGTTCACTGACATTCAGTGTCTTGGGTCTTACAAATTTCACTGTATCGGATAACACGAACCAGTATCTTTACATGACCTCACACAGGCGTATAGGTAAACTTGAACCCAGAATCCTTCATCTTGGCATTCCATATTTGATCAAATCTCTCGCTTTCTGCCACAGTGAACCAATTCTTCCAGTCTCCGATTTCACCTGAAACAGACAACGAATTATCAAGCGTACTGGCAGCAGGCATACGTTTGTCAACCAGCCATATGATGTACATGTACTACAATTACAGCGTGTGTTAAAGTACTGTCGGAAATAGAACAAAACTGTTTTTTCACATTTTCATCTACAATTTAGGTAGTTAATATGTGAAAGTGTGAAATATCTGTTGAACTAAGTTCGGCCTAACTACAGTCTCAGAGGTAGGGAGATAGGAAACGTTAAAAAAGGACTTTACTGATGAGAGATTAGTACAGAAATAAGCAATGCGGGTTTTTTCAAAGTCCAAAGCGACTTTTTTGGAGCAGACCATGGCTTTATGCAAATAAGTGTGCGATGATATTGTAAAACAAATGACACTTTTTGAATGTACATTTTGAAATATGACTTTGCTTAATAATAAAACGATAGCAGACGTATAAAAATAACAACTTTAAGACTGAAACAATTAAGGATATAGATACCATTGAGTCTCACTATCACTATAAAAGAAACAGGAAGGAGGGGTCGTCTCAAAAGCAAAACCAAGACGGGGATAGAGATATTAGCTAAGATAAGATAATCAGTAGAGACATATTCAATAGACAGGAAAAAGCTTAAAAGATATTTGAGATGACCCCTTGTGCCTGTAGGCAGCACGTGCTTTTCATGCCAGGTGAGTCGACGGTCCGTCGTCATACCTGGCTGAGCGACCTTATTGCCATCTATAGTCTGATCTATTGTTTTCAGCAGCTGTTCGTGTTTTTTCTTAGTATTGCCCGATTTTACGAGTAAACATGCTTTTCTGGATATCCTGTTACGCATCCCACTGAACGCCCAGTTAGACCGATGTGGGTTATTTCGACATAAGTTATTTGCAATTGTGTAAATATTAGGGATACAGAGTAACAACCTAAAACAGTTTTTGTCTATTTCCGACAGTACTTTAGCTTCTTCTGGAACACTGAATCTTGGATATCCAATACCACTTAACCATGATAACTTTGGCTGTAATATTGAAACATATTATTTTAGTGTGTTGGTAAAACCACCACCACTACCACTACTACCACTACTACTACTACTACTATTGTTGCTGCTGCTACTACTACTAGTAGTACTACTGGAATGTGTGTTCTGATTTGACAAGTGGATATTGTATATGGGATGGTGGGATGTTTGTGACATGGTCGAGGTCGAGGTCGAGGTCGATGTACAGATGACACAGAACAATGACTGGGCGACCTTCCTGTGTTTTGCTTCATTAATCTGTTGACAGTCAGATATGTCAAGTACAACACACACAAAATGTGGACGTGTTCCAGTGTTTGACTCTTTGCCTTCGACAGTAAACGTGTCCCAGATTAACACGAGCATTTATCGTCTATTCTAATTTTTAAGCAGCAGTTTGGTGATCAATAACTACTTCCCTGAGTAAACGTTCAATGAAGTGGGCTGACAGTCACCCGATATCCTAGGTCACGATCGAGTCAATCAGTGATATGAAGTAGGGATGAGGGATGGTACAAAAATGGTTTAGGTGAATTATGTAACACACATCATTTAGAAACAAACAGAAACAAAAGATAAGTTGTTTCAGTATCCAAAATAAAGTTATTGAAACATTGCAAACTTTTTTGTTTTGTCTTAGTCAGTGCACGTCCTTTTCTGAAGTTGGACGATATCACGCCGACTCCTGAAATACACGCCCAATATAACGCGTGCAAAAGCGTCCAAGTGCGTGCCAGTGGTGCTAGAATGGAGACGAAGCTATTCTATTCTGTATCATTTTTCGGTCCTTTTGTATGTAATTAAAGACAGGTAAATGGTCTAATTTGCTCTGTAGGAAAACCACTATTTAGAATATGTATATATGCGTCCCTACATAATCATGTACACCACTTACTTGATGAGGTGTTAGAATTTTCACCAAAACGTCGCATCTCATTTAAAAAAAGAAGAAGAAAAAAAACATATCTCATGCTTACTTGACCGGTAAATGGTTCATCTATTTAAAGCCAAATATGAGACAGAACAGCTGAAATAGCCAATGTTTCTGGATACATGGTCAGGGGAACGGTCATCACTCAAGATACTCAGAGCAGTGACCGTTGCTGAACTCATTGTGACCTGACCAAATGAAGGACCACGTGCCCCCACCACAGTAAAACTAAGCATTGAAAAATGTTTACGAATCTACAAAATTAATTATCTACATCATGTCATGTATTGGACTTGAAGAACTTGCACACAAGCTTCCAGAATCTAACAAATGCATTGGTTTCTTTTTTTAATACTAGTCAACCTGTTCCCAGGGCCGAAGTGAGAACGTGTAATACCTTTTCTGTAGAATGTCCCTTCTTTGCCATCTGCCCAGATCTTGATGGGAGCGTCACCTTTCATTTCCTGGTCAACCTTTTTCATCTTCTTAAAGGAACAAGCATCCGCAACCTCTTCACAGAACTGGTCCGTTGATGACAGGCCTAGGAATCTGGCGACGTCTTTCACAGTCTTGACAGGGTCCTGGAAATAGTGGTGTGAGAGGGGCGTTCAATGCCTCGACAAATTTTGATTGCGTCGTTGCTTGACCGATCGATTGATAGATTGGTTTATTGACTGATTTATTGATTATTGATTTATTAATTTTCCTTTAGTTTACGGTACAATAATGGCCAGTGTGTGTAGGACAATATAATTTGTGTTCTTTTGAGGCGACTGGGAAAACCGTATGTTGATGGGTAGCGATACTCACAAATTTCATGTCCTCGTAGAACAAATCAAGGACAGGTAACTCTGGTGCAGCTGCCACTTCGGCTTTCCATGATAGCAGATAGGTGGAGTAGGACCCAAACGCCACTAGAAAGTAAAGAAGATAAAGTTGAAACAACGGCACATGTAGCTGAATCACTTTACACTTTATCTGCAAATGAATAGCATCGACCCAAAAAACGATTATCGTAATCCAGACTTGTGACAGTCGTAGTGCTGGGATCGTAACCTCTTGTGGACAGGCCATTGACGTGTTTGTAAATATAAGTTAGGCCGGAACCAGGTCATGTGCCAGGAGCCAGCCATGTGCCAGGAACCAGGTCATGTGCCAGGAACCAGGCCATGTGCCAGGAACCAGTACCAAAAGATCTGATGTTCTTTACTGACGTTGTGGCTTTGTTTAAATGAAATCATTTTAAAGGACATGGACGACTACCAAATACCAAGACGTTCCTCGTACTTCATTGTATTCACATAATAAAACCTTTTTTTTTAAAATCCAGAATCAGTCGAAATCTGCATTAACATCAGCACGATTCCAACTGTCACGAGCTTGTGTTTATCAGTCAAAGTGACGACACCAGGTGTTCGGGAACAGAGGTCCGACAAGTACAATGCATTCGACCAGTAAATCCATGTCAGCTCATTATCTTTGTGCAATCCTACCTAAGAATGAGACACTGCGCCGAGCAAAAGCCCTCAACGTTGGGCAGGAATGGGTTTATCATTGCTTCTGAGATTATTGCTCTAATGTACACACGCACATGGATGTGTCGTAGTTCTCACCAAGACACCGTTCACTGACTCCGAGAAGACTAGCCCATGTTGTATCACCTTAATGCCGAACGTCAGCCAGGGTGACAACAAATACCGATATTAACGGGGATTAATACCACAGATATGTTTCCTGGCAGGCGCTTTATCCACTGAACCAATGAACCAATGGCCAACTTTGATGTAGTATTTTCTGACCGCTTCTTTGTGATTGGATTCCTCTCGCTTGAACCAGCCAAAGTAATTACTTCTGAAAGTGACCATATATATTCCCAGTGATGAGTAAACTTCTTGAACAGGGTTTCTCACTATGATCAACTACTCGCTGTACTTACTTTTTTCTGACAAGAACGCCTCTGTAAACTCCACGAAGTCTCCTTCATAATCATAAGGTGGAGTCATGTCCCTGCAGTGGTTGAAGAAGGACACACAGGCATCTTTAGGATTCCGCATGATCTGGAAACACTTGATCTTCTTCTCCACGACCTGTTTAGGGAGCATGCGCAGATGGAGGTGGGTGTTGAAGACACGTGGCTGTGGCACTGCTTCTATTCCATCTTTGGAGATTAATTCCAACATTCGGGTCTCTTTGACATCCTTTTGATACTTGATGGTACCACTCTTTAGCATCTCGATAACCTCCCACAACCAATGGGTTCCTAAAACAGACAAAATCAACACGAAGGGTAGCCTCAAATAGCAATAGAAATTAGTAGCGTGATATAGTGGAGACACTGTGTGATATAGTGGAGTCACTGCGTGATATAGTGGAATCACTGCGTGATATAGTGGAGACACTGTGTGATATAGTAGAGACACTGTGTGATATAGTAGAGAGTCACTGCTGTGTGATATAGTGGAGTCACTGTGTGATATATAGTAGAGTCACTGTGTGATATAGTAGAGACACTGATATGTGATATATAGTGGAGAGGTCACGTGAGATAGTGGAGACACTGTGTGATATAATATAGTGGAGACTTTACTGTGTGATATAGTGGAGACACTGTGTGATATAGTGGAGACACTGTGTGATATAGTGGAGACACTGTGTGATATAGTGGAGTCACTGTGTGATATAGTGGAGTCACTGTGTGATATATAGTAGAGACACTGTGTGACATAGTAGAGACACTGTTTGATATAGTGGAGTCACTGCGTGATATAGTGGAGTCACTGTGTGATATAGTAGAGGCACTGTGTGATATAGTAGAGACACTGTGTGATATAGTGGAGTCACTGCGTGATATAGTGGAGACACTGTGTGATATAGTGGAGTCACTGCGTGATATAGTGGAGTCACTGTGTGATATAGTAGAGACACTGTGTGATATAGTGGAGACACTGTGTGATATAGTGGAGACACTGTGTGATATAGTGGAGACACTGTGTGATATAGTGGACACTGTGTGATATAGTGGAGACACTGTGTGATATAGTAGAGACACTGTGTGATATAGTGGAGACACTGTGTGATATAGTGGAGACACTGTGTGATATAGTGGAGACACTGTGTGATATAGTGGAGACACTGTGTGATATAGTGGAGACACTGTGTGATATAGTGGAGACACTGTGTGATATAGTGGAGACACTGTGTGATATAGTGGAGACACTGTGTGATATAGTGGAGTCACTGCGTGATATAGTAGAGACACTGTGTGATATAGTGGAGACACTGTGTGATATAGTGGAGACACTGTGTGATATATAGTGGAGACACTGTGTGATATAGTGAAGTCACTGGTTGGTATAGTGGAGACACTGTGTGATATGGTGGAGTCACCGCGTGATATAGTGGAGACACTGTGTGATATAGTGGAGTCGCTGTGTGATGTATAGGATAATGTGAGTGAGTCGCTGATATGACTGAGATATAGCATAATGTGAGTGAGTTGCTGATATGACTGAGATATAGCATAATGTGAGTGAGTTGCTGATATGACTGAGATATGGCATAATGTGAGTGAGTTGCTGATATGACTGAGATATAGCATAATGTGAGTGAGTTGCTGATATGACTGAGATATAGCATAATGTGAGTGAGTTGCTGATATGACTGAGATATAGCATAATGTGAGTGAGTCGCTGATATGCTGAGATATAGCATATTGTGAGTGAGTTGCTGCTGAAGCAGTGTTAAGACTCCGGTTGGGACATGTCGTGTACCTACCACATTTGGGATATGCACATATAAAGATGTCATCGTCTTTCAATTCGGCTTCTTTGATACTCCTGAGGTGGTCTGCAGGCCGAACTCCCTTTAGCACAGAGGGATGCACTATGTACAAATACACCCCATCATGCTTGAAACAGTAGAATCCGTGGCCTTTCGAATTTCTCAGATCGGGTATCTCCCCATGGTCGGGATCCCTGGAAAATACCGAGATATCGGAAAATCGAGATATATTGGTATTGAGCTCGATAACAAGCACGCACGCACGCACGCACGCACGCACGCACGCATGCAAACACACGTACGTACGTACGCGCACACACACACATGCAAACATACATACATATATACATACATACATACATACACATACATACATGCATACATACATACATACATACATACATACATACATACATACATACATACATACATACATACATACATACATACATACATACATACATACACGATCGCCTGAGAAGTAGGCCAAGAATCACATACATACATACATACTAACCATACATACATACATACATACATACATACATACATACATACATACATTTACTCACTCACTCTGGGCGGTGGGGTAGCTTTGTGGTTAAGGCGTTCGCTCGTCACGCCGAAGACCCGGGTTCGTTCCACATGGGCACAATGTGTGAAGCCCATTTCTGGTGTCCCCGCCATGATATTGCTGGAATATTGCAAAGAGCGGCGTAAAACGTAGGTGATAATTTTAAACTCCCTCACTCACTCAAATATTGCTTGAGTGCTGCGTTCAACAACAACCAAACAAACGTACATCAAAGTCTGTTCTAGGAGTCTGTTCTAGTTGTTGTTTGTCGGTGGCACACCCAATCCTTATTACGTACAGAATTCTTGCATAACGTATTGTCCAAATGAAAGTCGACACCAGAGACGACGTACAGATCACACCGACCCAGATCCTAAGGCAGCCTGAGACGACATACAGATCACACCGACCCAGAGGCGAAGGCATACTGACATATTGCTGATATTTACGTTGTATCAGGAAACATGTGGTAATGCAGTATATCTGAGGAAACAGTACTGAGAAACAGGTCGATAACATCAGGAAAGACTTACATCACGAACTTTTCATCGCTGTTATCTGACGACATGTTGGAGACCTATATCGGTGCACCAACTCGGAGAAGACTGATATGCGCGAATCTAGGTCAGACAACCGCACAGCGGCATGTCACTTAAAGTTAATGTCATTTGTTTTATATATCACATGACTATATTGTTGCATTCTAGAAGTTGGTGAGTCAAAAATGAAGCATATAACCTTATGGATGACAACTACTTGTTGATTGCATAGCGCAACGTTTCGATGTAGATTCTTACACCGTTTAAAGCACTTGCTCATACTATAGCCGGAGTTGTACCATGGATACTGCTGTAAGTAGAGGTATATACATGTATATCTTATAGATAAGGAGTGGGTTTAGTCACAACGCAGCCCAGCTCTCCTATGTACTATTGCAGTCCTCCGGGATATGATTGGTTGATCTCAAGCCCTTTGATAGACACAAACACAGTTTTTCTGATAAATTAACATTTGGTTTAAAGATGTTTGTTTGTTTGTTTGTTTTAAATATATTTTATTCATGAGAAAAGGATTGGGTACAAGTTATACAACTTAGAACACCCTCTCCCTAGTATTTACATAGTATTATTTACATTCATTCTACAAGATGGACAGAGAAGAACAGAACAGAAATATGGGGAAAAGAGGAACAATTACAACAATTAAGAAAATCGTTTTGAATGACAAATATATGTTTGAACAATTTTAAATATGTTTTGATTTATGTGAACAGTCAGATCTGCATTGCCATGTAATAGTAACTCATAGGTTATATCCACATTTGTAATACTGCGTAAATTAGTCATCACGGTAGTTCTCTGTACTATATATAATTGACAGTCAAATAGGTAATGATAAGAATTTTCACAAACATTTCCACAAGAACAACTTGGGTTATCTCTTAAACCAGCACGGAATAGATCATAATTCAACTGACTACACATGTAACGTAGTTTTGTAAGGATGATGTTAGTGATTCTCGGTCCAGAATCAAAATATTGAGGAGCAGTTTTATGTTTTATAACAATATTCGATATAAAAGAATTCAGTGACTCGCTTTTTCTCACTTCAACTGGAAGTTGATTCCACATTCTAATTGTGGATGAAAAATAAGAATCATACGAAAATTTTAATCGCGAGAAAGGAAGTGAGACATCATCAGAGTTGCGAAGATTATAGCTACATTTAGATGCTACGTCCCCAGGAACAAGATCAATAAGGTACGATGGTGCCATATTATTCTGTATTTTGTAAAAAAAGGCGAAGTTTACGCTTTCTCCTACGTTCTGCTAAAGATTCCCAACCAGTTTCATAATACAGATGTTCATGATGAGTATATTTAGGTAAACCCGTTACAATTCTTGCTGCTTCTAATTGCAGATGTTCTGATTTATTTGCTTGATATTTAGCACATCCATCCCATACTTCACACGCATATTCAAAATGGGGTCTTATGAACATTACGTAAATTCTATTCAATACAGAGCGCGGTAATAAAAATTTGAGTTTACGTAGAGAAGATATCATTTTTGAAGTTATTTTTACAATGTTATCAATATGGTCAGACCATTTACAATCTTTTGAAAATGTTAATCCCAAATGTTTATGATTATTAACTGTTTTGACATAAACCCCGTTAAAGTAGAGATTTAGTGCATCAACATTCTTTTGCAAGGAGAAAAAGATTGCCTCAGTTTTATCAGGATTGTATGTTATAAGCCACCGCTTTGCCCAAGCCCGCAGCCTTTCCAAGTTTGAATTCAAATCTCTTTCAATGAATAGACGATCACGAGAAGATGAGCCAAGAGACGAATCATCAGCAAATAATCGTGTCAAGCAGTTTAAGTCATCAGCAATATCATTGACATAAACAAGAAATAAGAAAGGACCGAGGACTGACCCTTGAGGGACACCAGCTTGTAAATACCCCGGCTTGGATAGGGCTCCATTCACAAAGACGCTTTGTGAACGATTACTTATGTAATCTGCTAGCCAATTTAACAATGAACCATGAATTCCGTATTTTTCTAATTTCAACAATAAACCTTTATGCCACACACGATCAAAAGCTTTAGAGACATCACAGAAAACCATACAATAGTGTTTTTTATCATCTAAAGCCGCACAGATTTGGTCATATATATTTCAATTAATTGATGGACAGTTGAGTGACCAGACTGAAAACCTGATTGATACTTATACAATAATCGATTTGCATGAAAATAGTTGTACAGACGTTTAAACATCACTCTCTCAAACACCTTGCCCACACAACTGATCAAGGATATAGGCCGATAGTTAGAGGCCATTGAGGGATCACCCTTTTTAAATAGGGGCATTACATTTGCTTCTTTCCACACACTTGGATATATACTACTTTTTAATGACTGATTAAATAACATGCACAGTGGGATACTTATTGAATGTACAACATTTTTAAGAAACTTATGACTGATTCTGTCCGGACCAGAAGCTTTTTTAAGATGTAAACATTTGATTATATCGGACACTTCATTTACATCAATTGTTACACTATCTAAAACAGAATCAGTGCGTTTGTCAAAGAATGGCATATCTGTGTTTTCTTCATCAATACTAGATATAGACTGAAAATACTGATTAAGTTTCTCTGCTTTCTGCATATCAGTGAATAGCGTTGGGTTTTCATCTGCATCATTTTGTCTTAAAGACGGAATGCAAGTGACTGATCCTGAATCATTAATAAAAAACCGAAGTAGTTTCCAATAGGAATTTTTATTACTAGAATACAGATCAAGTAAAAAATCGTTTGTGAGACTGGCATAAAATGAATCCTTTGCATAACATTTCATATTATTTACTTTATTTCTTTGTTTCTTATAAGCCAAAATATCTACTAGACGGTTTGTCTTTTGGGCCTTTTTTCTCATTCTATTTCTTTTTCTACATTCTCTCCGAAGTTCTGAAGTAAACCAAGGTTTATCAGTTGGTGGAATGGTGACCGTTCTAGAAGGAATACACACAAATATAAAACGGTTGAGATGCTTATAAAACAGTGCACAGGCTTCATTAACATTCCTGCAACTACTAAATATGTTATACCAATTTGTCTCATTAATCATAGCATTGAGTTTCTCATAGTCACCTCTTTCATAACATAATACGTTTCTTTTGTAGGCTAACCTGGTATCTACATGAGCATCAACGGTGATATACGTACCTTTGTGGTCACTTATACTTTTACATAAATCTACAACACCACTGTCTAAAACATCAACATCTTCCGATATAATGATGGGATCAAGCAGTGTGCTCGTTGTTTTTGTTACTCTCGTTGGGTTTTTAATAACATTTTTCAGATTTATCCTGGCTATTAAATCATGCAGATACGTGTTATTATTCGACAAAAGGTTTGCAATTAGATCCCCAACAACGGTAATTTTACTCGAGATATCTAATGCAGTCTCAATGCTACTATCAAGCCGACTCCAGTATTCTAAACCTTGGTATTGTGGTCTGTAGGTGACACATAACACAAGCGGCTTTTGTGGGATAAATACTTTAACCCATATAGATTCATCACAGTTGTTTTCAAGATGACATAATCTCGTAAAACAGAGAGCGTGATTGATATACATGATAACTCCACCACCGAAAGAATTTCTGTCTTTCCGTATGGGTTCATGAAAATTCACCCATTTGAGCGTATCAGTATCAACATCGGAATCTAAATGGGTTTCAGTTAGGCAAATAATGTCATATTCAGATAAATATTCAGACAGGTATTTTAGTTTGTGGCGTAAACTTCTCACATTGAGATGGAAGATTGAAAGTGATTTGTCATAGTCTGCACGTGAAAATGGCCCTGGATTTAACTCTACGTCTCCCGCAAGCTGAATTAACAATAGCAGATGTAATACTACATTGATACTGACAACTTGCGACTGCCGCAGACAAAGAGTAACTAACACACAGCTTGATTTACATGAAATTGTTAAGATAGTATACATGCAGGAGAGCTCAGTGAGAAAATGTTCTCTGAACGATTTGCAGCTCATGCTGAAAAAATAATGTTTTACATTCATACGCAGTTGTTTGCAAAGTCGGACACAATTGAAGACACCGATCGCCACACGATGTTGCATAACATTATTACCCATTGTTTAAACAGACTGGTTACAGTGTGACAAGCGGATCGGATGTCAACAATAGTGGATACATACATGCATAATTGTGACATATGACTGAACGGCAATGCAGATCTGAGGTTGTGCTTGGATACAATAATGGAATATGGATACTGAGGAGAAATAACAGATTTGGTACAAATAATGAGAAAGTTGTGAGACCGTGGTCCATGGGTATATAGTTCGGTCTCTGGACGATGCGAGATAGACAAAGAATGACCAGGGCCAACTATAACAATCTTTTATTTGTGTGATGGATGAAGTGACGGTGTACCTGCATACAAGAAATGAGAAGGTCTCTCAAGGAGTGACAGGTACACACTCGCACATTTAACAACATGGACAATACAATTAGGCCAATCATAACATTGTATGAATATTATAGTACTACATCAATGCACTGTACTGTACCAATACATGTGCCAATTATGACTTTACCTAATCAAATGGAAAACTGTCATGGCCGACGCTAACAAGCACATGGCCATTGGTAAGTTTATAAACAGCCTAGATATATAAATGTTACTTTAATTTAAATTATGTTCTCGTTAATAGTTAATAGTTAATAGTTAATAATTGTAATAAATGTTTTAACCTGTTTAATAAATTTAATAAACCTATGCCTAACTTATCTCTAACTGAAACTGTGAAAAGTTGACTCACCTGCATACAAGAAATGAGAAAGTCTCTCAAGGAGTGACAGGTACACACTGAGGAACAATCTACAGGTGAGCAACAAGAAAACTATGGCAAACCAATAGGGCCAATCACAGCCAAGAAGAGAATTGTTTGGCACAAGAAACCAATCAGTGGCAGGTAAGTGGCAATAAGGTGAGTCTATTATTTATAAAAAGAAGATTGAAGTGAATTGGGATGATTCCCAATTCAGAAAAAGAAGAGGTTGAAAATTAGAAGAACTGAGGAACCAAGATGGTGACCAGTGTTAGTAAACAAACAATGATATGACATTACATGGCTGCTGTTACAGCACCCACATGGCACTACAGGTAATTTCTACAAGTAATTTCAATATTTAATAACAAGGTAGTTTGTTTTTGGTTTATTTATTTTATAATTTTTTTATCTTTTCTAATAAAATAAAATGTGAACTAACAAATACCCAACTATATACAAAATATCACACTTTGTTTTAGCACACGGCTACACACACCCCCTTTAGGAAAGTGACGCCCTCGACACCAATACTCAGACTGGAGATACAAGTCAAACCCAAATTGTGTGATTAACAATCCACTGTTCATCTGACATCCATGCAGGTTTTCGACGAACACGCGCCAACCGTGGTGCAGGTGATGGAGTGGAAGAATCCAGAGGCAAAGACTCATCACTTGAATGATTTTGTCGACTTTCAACAGGCCCCAATGAGACATTACTAGCATTCAGGTCGAGTGCTGAAGTCTCAGGATCATGAGCACTGTCTGTAAAAGTGGACAACCTTGGTCTAGGAATAGGTCTACCATTCGTCCCAATAGGAAGAAGCAGATTTCTGTGAAGAACTTTTCTTAATTGTGATCCCTGCTTACAAACCCGAAACACTGGTAAACCTGGATTAGGCTGAGCCTCCACAACATAAAAGTCCTCCTCCCAACGATTGGTTAATTTCTGCATACCACGAACACCAACGTTGCCTAACTAGAACTATATCACCAACTTTAACAGTAGCTCCGCGAGCTTTGAGGTCATATGCAGTTCGTTGTTTTTCCTGAGCTTTCTCAATATTTCTCCTCGCAAGATCAAAGGCAATGGAAAGCTTTCTCTGCATATCTGAAGCAAACTGAGTATGAGTCTCTGAAGATACATTGTTGGATGTTGTACCATACGCAACGTCAATAGGTAACCGAGGGTGACGTCCAAACATAAGATAATAGGGAGTAAATCCAGTGGAATCATGGACAGTACAGTTATAAGCATGAACCAAAGGTGCCAAATGATCCTTCCATTTTACCTTTTCCTACTTTCCAAAGTTCCCAGCATCCCTAGAAGCGTAATGATTGAACCTTTCACAAAGACCATTCCCCATGGGGTGATAAGGAGTGGTTCTGGTCTTCTGAATACCAAGTATGCGACACAACTCCTTGATTGTCATACTCTCAAAATTCCTACCCTGATCAGAATGTAGCTTTTCAGGAACACCATAGTGCACAATGAGGTGATTAAAGAGAACCTTAGCCGTTGTTTTGGCCGTCTGATTCCTGGTGGAATTGCAAGAGCATACTTGGTAAAATGATCAGTAATCACCAAAACATTCTCATACCCTCCAGAACAAGGTTCCAACGAGAGATAGTCAATGCATACTAGTTCCATCGGTTGACAAGAATGAATGTTGACAAGTGGTGCACGCTCTCCTTGATTAGAGCTTTCTCAAAATACAATTCCTACAACTACTGACCTTCCTTTCTACATCCTGGAACATTCCTGGCCAATAAAACCTAGCACGAAGAAGAGCAATGGTACGATCTCGCCCAAGGTGACCCATGTCATCATGAAGACTAGTGACAACTTCCGTGACGCTTGAGATTTTGAACTACCAACTGATAATATACCTCACCATCTGTGGAAATCTGTTTACGCTGAAGGGTACTATCTTTGACAACAAGATTATCCCATTGACGTACGATTGTAGCTGTGTCCTTATCCATTGTCCGCAATGTCTCTTGCGAAGGACGAACACCCAACCGCACAAGTTCTAAAATAGAACGAATAGAATCGTCATCATTCTGATGTTCTGTCATACCTCGAGAAGAGTGACCCAATGATGTAGATTCACTGACAGTCAATGCATCACAAACATCTACATTCAAAGAGAGGGTTTCGACAACAGGGGTCGAGACCATATGACCTTGACAGATAGCAGTGACACTTTCAATGTCAACAATTTCCCGTGGCAACCTTGACAATGCATCAGCATCAATGTTCTTGGACCCAGGTACATATTCCATGGAAAAACTATATGTGGCTAAAGCAGCCAACCAACGGTGTCCCACTGCATCTAGTTTAGCCTTTAGACAACACATACGTCAGCGGATTATTGTCTGTTTTGACTACAAACTGGTTTCCATAGAGATAATCATGAAACTTTTTCACCACTGACCAATGCAATGCAAGGAATTCCCTTTTGTGCGGGATAGCTGTTCTGCTCGAGACAATCCACTCCACTAGCATATACTTAATAACTCTACGCTCATTGTCCTGTTGTTGATAAAGAATGGCACCAAGACCACTTCCACTGGCATCAATATGCAGCTCAAAAGGCTGAGTGAAATCGGCATATGCCAAGACTGGTGCGTGTGTCAAGAGATCAATCAGAGTATCAAAAGCAGCTTGTTGTGCTTCTTCCCAAACAAACTGGATCCCGATTTCTTTTTCCCAGAAGTACCGGCTAGTAAATCATTCAAAGGTCTGGCAATTTTAGCATAGTCCTTGACAAATCGGCGATAATACCCGGTGAAACCAAGAAAACTGCGTACCTGATCAACATTCTGGGGAACTGGCCATTGCTTAAGTACCTCAATTTTTGCAGGATCAGTACGAACACCTGTCTCTGAAATTTCATGTCCCAAGTACTTAACTGACGTCTGGAGAAACTGACACTTGGAGGGCTTTAACTTGAGACCATGTTTTCTTAACCTTTCAAAAACTGCTCTGAGTCTACTGATATGTTCTTTGAAGGTCTTGCTGAAAACAATGATATCATCCAGATAGATCAAACACTGTAAAAGGTGAAGATCCCCCATACACCTCTCCATGAGACGTTGAAAAGTTGCAGGAGCATTAGTAAGGCCGAACGGCATACAGTTGAACTCATAAAAGCCTAATGGTCCTACAGTGAAGGCCGTCCGGGGCTTTATGTTCCTCGGCAACCTCAACTTGCCAATAACCTGACTTCAAATCAAGACAACTAAAGTACTTAGCCCCATGCAAAGCATCAAGTGTCTCCTCTATTCGAGGCAGACTGTAAGAGTCACGAACTGTGTTACGATTCAACCGGCGATAATCCACACAAAACCTAAGTCCAGAGTCCCTCTTACGAACTAGTACAATAGGAGAAGCAAAAGGACTTGAAGAAGGACGAATGACATCAGCACTAAGCATGTCTTTGATGTGATTTCTTACCTCCTGGTACATTGATGGAGGAATTCTTCGATGTCTCTCTCTAAAAGGTGTGGCATCAGTAAGGTCAATTCGATGTTGCACCAAATCTGTACGACCCATGTCTAAATCAGACTTGCTAAACAAATCATCAAACTCATTGATTAGAGACTTGAACTCAGCAACTTCCTCCTCTGTATAAGTCTGACTAAGTTTCCCAAAATCAAAAAGATCTTTTGAGGTTGAAGACTGTTCATCAGGTATAGAGAGTTGATCCATAACTTCAACTTGCTCTAAGTGACAAAGCATGGTATGACCTGGGATAGTGATCGCCCTATTCGATGGATTGGTGACCTCAATCTTAACCCTTGAAGTAGACTGACCTACTGGTACATCAACAACTCCACAAACTAAATTAAGAGAGCCTGGTAATGATGTAGAGGGAAAAGCACAATATTGCATCCCAGGTTGAGGTTTAGTCCCAACACGACATAGACCAGTAATGAGTTGATTACAACCAGCTTCAACGATGATTGACTTTGTAGATTGAACATTTTCAACCCTACCCAGAGCCTCAGATCTGTTTACAAACCACTGGCGAGCCAACGTCCAAGCCAACGACTGACAAGAAACATCCTTGAGTGAAGCGTCAAGATTGATAGTAGCAGCCTTGAGAACATTAGTACCCAACACCATAGGAACACGAGTGTTAAACTCAGTTGGGGGAACAACCAAAATCAGAGAGGAAATAACAACCTTTTCTCCCAAAAACTCTTGTGGAATGCTAACATTTGCTTCAATGTAACCCAAATACGGCAAAGTATGTCCAGTAGCTCCACTGATTTGCAAAATGTTATTCAGCGGTTTGAGTTCACAATGAGATAAATGTTCCTCATAATAGGATTTTGACAAAGTTGTAACACCTGAGCCTGTGTCAACCAAAACTCTACATGCATGATCTTCAATATCTACTATGGACTCATTTGTCTCACCTACTAATCCATGTGGTACATGAATGGAGCTTGTCTCCGAATCCAACGTTCGCTCCTCTACGTGGATTCTTACTTGTTTAAAGAGCACCGAGGATGACCCCGTTTCTGTCCCAACTCACCACAATCAAAACACTTGACTGGACCTCCATAGCCTGACCGCATTGACTTCTGAGAAGGCGGTTGTGCAAAAGTATTTTCAGCAGGAGCAGACCTTGAAACATTCTGTTTAGGGGAACCCGAACCTGATGGAACAAAAGGTGGTGGAACAGTAACTGATGGAGGAGACGGAACACTAACCTTCTTTCTCTCCAGCGTAGCCAACCGACTCTCCAGACTCTTGATACAACTAGTCAACTCCTTAAGTCTGTCTAGAATTTCAACACTACCATCCTCTTTGGAAACAAGTGGTTGTGATTCCACCTTAGCCACAGAGGGCAATTCTCCTTCGACCTTTCGAACTGAAAACAGGAGATCATTAAATCCCATTGCCGAATCATAATAGTGTCGAGTTGCCGTTTTTAGATCTTGCTGATATAGACCCATCCAAAACCGGTTACTAAAAAGTCTAGATGCTGTTTCTGAAGTCAAAGTTTCTTTTGAACAACTTCGGTAATAAGGTGACTTAACCTGCAACTCCAACTTGCCACAGACTCGGTTGCATTCTGCCTAGCCGAATAGAAACTTTCCATCAATGCTTCACCAGTCATAACATCTCCGAAAACCAGATCTAACCGTTCCAAAGCACAATCAGGAGTAACATTCAGAGGTAATTGACTCAAAAGATCTAGTGCTGTTCCTCTGGCGCCACGGCGCATAGCATTAAGGACTGACACATCAGAGTATAATCCTTCATTTTGTAAACCTTTAATCTCCCTCCGCCATTGAGAGTATTTCACATCACCCTTCAGACCATCACCCGAAAAGGTAGACAATTTCACACCTAAAGTGGTGTAGGCAGGAAGGGTGGTTCTACCTGTCTGGTTCAGACCACTAAACTGAGAGGGATAATCATCCAAAGGAAATGACCTAGTTTGTGTACAGGATGACACCAAGTTTGACTGTAGTGGAATATCATGTGTCTGTGTACTATGACCTACTACCCCCAAAGTATCTGGAAAAACTGGAGTATAAAATGTCTGCGGTGGAGGCCTCGGAGACTGAGGTCTAGGGAGTGAATACCTTCCCTCCGTTTCCAACTCAACCGGATAAGGACGAGGCGGCGACCTACCAACTCCCTCAAGCAGAGTACCCACAGTAACACGATGCATAACACGAGCACGCATAGACGCTTCCAAACCCTGAATAAAATCCACAACCTGATCTTCCACTCCCTTGGGAGGTGAAGTAGTCATATCAAATCCACCAGAAGCCATGACTAACAAACACTACAATACAAAGTAAGCAGAAGAACTGCCGACCAAGTCAACAACTTCAATTTCAAAATACAAAATCAAAGAAGCAAGCCCCTAGAGACAACTTCTAGACAAAATTCAAGACAAAACCCAAATTGTTCAAACTGAAATGTTCAGTGTGAACCCAAATACAATTCAACCAACCAAGTTATTCAAACTGAAATAAATTCAGTGTGAATCCAAAATACAATTCAACCAACCAAGTTATTCAAACTGAAATAAATTCAGTGTGAACCCAAATGTACAACAAGACAAATGTAACCAATAACTTACCAAATTTTATATTCTATTTTTTTTACTACTAAGACGATGATGATGAAAAGACAACACAACAACAAAGGTTAGTATTATTTTAAAGGATAGACAAAGTGGATAGCTGTAAAGGTAAAGTTAAAGAATAAAGATAAAGAACTGTAATTGCTTTATATTTTATTAAGTTTAGTTTTAACTGAATTTAAATCAAATTTAATTTAATTCAATTAAATAAAACACTGTTATTTATACTAATGACCTAGTTTAAATCCTATTTCAGTTTTGTTTCACAAAATCCAGAATTTATAACTTACTTTCCATTTTAGTTAGCCTTGCCTAGTTTTATAACTATTTCCACAAAGGGACGTAACTACCGTAGGGCAATAGAACCACCACGTGTTGGCACAAAGTGAGGTCACAGTGCAAGAAGAACAACCTCAACGATAAATATCAAAGGTAAACAGCTAAATACAAGCAACAAACAGTAATGGCAAGCTATCGAAGACAATTGCTTAGCAAGCACATGTTTGGAACAGTATTATAGAGACATAGCATCGATGTATACAAGACGCGAAGTAGCGAGCTGCGATGTTTACCGGACGCGAAGTGTCAATATTACCGCACGCGAAGTGGCCACACAAACATTCAAACAGAATGAAGTTCAACTATATAAACAATTTATACAACACACATGACAATCAACCCAAAATAAATCATCACCCAAAGAGACAATACATTGATGATTTCAACATGCATTCATTTCGTCCACGTGAGTTCCGTCAATCAGTCTATTGCACTGGAAATGTTAATGTCAAATATCACAGGTATCACAGCGCATTAATATATAGTCATTTATCACAGGTCCTTGCAGAAACAATTCAGAATCTCGAAGTATCAAGGACTACATCACAGGTGGAAAATCACAAATACCACATTGCAGCAAGCAAAAGAAATGACGTGTGGTATATCACAGCATGTTGACAATCACAGTTGAATTAAAATGTCAATGAGAATTCACCACCCACTGTTGGCTGCTTGGACATCCTGCCGACAAGCGTCGTCCCTGTTCGGGCGCCAAATGAGACCGTGGTCCATGGGTATATAGTTCGGTCTCTGGACGATGCGAGATAGACAAAGAATGACCAGGGCCAACTATAACAATCTTTATTTGTGTGATGGATGAAGTGACGGTGTACCTGCATACAAGAAATGAGAAAGTCTCTCAAGGAGTGACAGGTACACACTCGCACATTTAAAAACATGTACAATACAATTTAGGCCAATCATAACATTGTATAAATATTATAGTACTACATCAATGCACTGTACTGTACCAATACATGTGCCAATTATGACTTTACCTAATCAAATGAAAAACTGTCATGGCCGACGCTAACAAGCACATGGCCATTGGTAAGTTTATAAACAGCCTAGATATATAAATGTTACTTTAATTTAAATTATGTTCTCGTTAATAGTTAATAGTTAATAGTTGATAATTGATAATTGTAATAAATGTTTTAACCTGTTTAATAAATTTAATAAACCTATGCCTAACTTATCTCTAACTGAAACTGTGAAAAGTTGACTCACCTGCATACAAGAAATGAGAAAGTCTCTCAAGGAGTGACAGGTACACACTGAGAAACAATCTACAGGTGAGCAACAAGAAAAACTATGGCAAACCAATAGGGCCAATCACAGCCAAGAAGAGAATTGTTTGGCACAAGAAACCAATCAGTGGCAGGTAAGTGGCAATAAGGTGAGTCTATTATTTATAAAAAGAAGATTGAAGTGAATTGGGATGATTCCCAATTCAGAAAAAGAAGAGGTTGAAAATTAGAAGAACTGAGGAACCAAGATGGTGACCAGTGTTAGTAAACAAACAATGATATGACAGTACATGGCTGCTGTTACAGCACCCACATGGCACTACAGGTAATTTCTACAAGTAATTTCAATATTTAATAACAAGGTAGTTTGTTTTGGTTTATTTATTTTATAATTTTTTTTTATCTTTTCTAATAAAATAAAATGTGAACTAACATATACCCAACTATATACAAAATATCCCACTTTGTTTTAGCACACGGCTACATCCGCTGATCCTGAGGGAATTCCTACGACTATATTGCTCTAGTTCGTTCGTTTTCATCCTCAGTTCTGTCCTCAGTTCTTTGATCTCCTTCTGCATGGGTTCGATGTATTCCCTCAATACATCCTCAACGACGTCCTTTGCCACCAACATGAACGCCTGTGTGAATTTGTCCTGCAGTTGGGGTAACATCAACGCACTTGTCAACTTGCTTGTTAGGACATCTTGAGAGGCCTCGTTGATGAAGTTGAATAGGGACGACGGGTAGGAGATATCCTGCCCTGTGTCGTCCTGACCGGACGTAGCCGAGTCTGGGTGTTGTGATGGCGGGGCGTTCGAACTCTTACTGGTACAGGCTTCTGATCCCTGGGGGTTAGGCTGAGGGGTGCTGGTCTCAAACGTAAACACACCTTCTAGTGTTGTCTGTTTCGGGGTTTTCGGTGGTAGTGAGTCTAATGGGGATCCTGATGGTTTCCTCTTCTCACTTAGGCTGCTCGCCGCCTTGGCCCCTGCCGCCTTGGACCCTTGTCGCCTATGTCTGTCCTTAGGAGGCATAATTCTGCTTGAAAGGACCCCTTTCTTCTTCGTATGTGCTACTACAATCTCTTACAAGACTTTGAAGCGATATATATTCCTTGCATGCACATAGATTTGCGTAAATGATCCACTAGAGTCGAGAGCTGTCTCACATGCGACTGGTCGCGTCCACCATCTTGTATACCCATATAAAGATATAAAGATGTTTTACTCGTGAACGAAAAGGATTGGCAAACAAGCTAAAACGGCTTATATTAATGCCGCTCCATAATGCATATGTAAGTTCACATATATACATAGTGTCCTGATGATGTACACCTCTCCGCGGAGGGCCTAGATAACGGAATTCATTGCTGTCATCATGAGTCTCGACCGCCTGACCAGAAGAATATTGTCTGATAACAGAGCCAACCACCCTCGGTCCTCTCTTAATCGTTTATATATGCCAATCAATTCTGGAGGCCGGGGTTTGATTAATGTGGAGTCTCTTAATGACAGAATTTTATTGTGTACTTTTCCACATATGTATTTATCGGATGATCCTCTGGTGATGCATGTCGAGACTCATGATGAAAGCAAGGAATTCTACAGCTATTTTAAGCGTGCCAAGGTTGTTGGAAAGAATCTGAAATTTGAGGGGATTTTGTTGATGGCGACGCACTGCTGGGAGTTAGCCAGGTGAAGTCATTCACCAAGTCTGTCCAGAGTCGGTCATTTATGGAGAAGCTTTCTTAGAAACAATTGTATCGTGTGTACATGCAGCGTGTGGAACAGTCCAGAATCCAACCGACTCCTTCGCCTGGATGAAGTCGGCTCGTCTTAAATGTGAAACAGAGGACTTTTTTGCTGCCCAAGACCAGTCATTTCCCACTCGCAATCGCCTAAATGTGATTCTTAAAGAAAATATTTGCATGGAATGTCGATTGTGCAATGAATTTACAGAGACTGTCCAACACCTTGTCAGTGGATGCCCTTCCTTGGCACAAACAGTATATCTTAAACGACATGATGGCATAGCTCGCTGCTTTTACTATCGTCCTCGCCATGCCTGTGGCTTTGACTCCGAGGTCCATCCATGGTACGACCCTGGACATGTCCTGGGCGTCATGGAAAATGCTGTTTTCAAACTTCGGTGGCCTATGTACAGCCTGAGAAGAATTCCAGTCAACAAACCTGATCTTGTCCTCTTTGATAAAGCCAATGAATTTATTTATATCATTGAATTTTCTGTCCTTTTGACAGCAACGTGATTGGCAAGATTCACGAAAAGCATGCTATACATGCGGACCTCGCCTTTGAAATGTCTCGCTTCAATCCCAAGTACACTGTCGTCAAGCTCCCCATTGTTCTTAGTACCCTTGGTTTTGGTACCTCCTGATCTCTTGGCGCCGATCAGGAGAGTCCCGGGTTCTCCATCGGGAGCACAGCCCTTCTGACACTCTGGGTAATGCAGAAGGTTGCAGTTTGGGGAGTCTACATATACTCCGGAAAGTTCTTAGTGGGTTCGACTAGTCAGCGTTTCCTGGGAGAGTCCATTTCGCTGTCTTGGCTGTGTGTAGAGGGGGCAAGGGCCCTGAGCTGATGATGAGCCTTACCAACCCGAATTTGCCACGATCACGCGAGCCACTCTGATGCATTTTCATCTTAATCAGTAAAACATCATAACAAGTTGTGAAAATATGAACTGTTCATCTATGAATGACAACAATCTTGGATAATACCAAATTGGAAGTTAGTTTTGTGTCGTGGCCAGTTGATACAAATAAGAAAATAATAGAAACTAAAACACTTTAATGAATCAAATCGTTTTGATGAAATAATGAATTGATGCACTGACTGTAGAATGTCCATATTCGTCTGATATGATACTGAGGTATTACAATTTAGCACATCCAGCAGGGAGAAACCTTTCTTATAAAAATATGATTCATATCGAATGCTATTATATTTAGGACACGTGAAGAAGTAGTGGAAAGCATCCTCATAGTTATGTGAGCAGGAACAAGAAGCATTATCAGAAATGATACGATTATATTTATCACTGTTTTAGTCATTGCATCCCAGTCTAAGACGACAGTGTATTATTTGACAGAAACGACTACCAAAAGCTAGCTCGAACATTGTACTGGCAGGGTATGAAACTCAGCCAGACCACAGGGCTGGTTAATGTCAAACTTGCCAGCCCTGACCAAAACTTACCTGCCCGCAAATAATTTACAATACTTTCACAAGCGACGTTGTCCAATTGGAATTCATCGTTTATTTTGACGAGTGAATTAATAATGATTTATTATCCTGAAAAATGATGAATATCTTCATATGCATGTATAAATTTAACCCGACCGTCGGGCAGGTGAATTTGAAAATCTGGCAGTCCGTGTTGAAAATAACCTGTCCCAGGTGGTCGGGGAGGCGGGTATTTCGAACGCTGATATTGGTATCAGATTGTTGTGAGTAGGTTCTTAAACTGTCCACCAGAGGAAGCAGTTGTCGCATTTGTGGGTAGGTTATTCCACAATGTAATTGTGTTGGGCAACAACGAATTGAAATAAATAGTAGATTGGCATCATATAGTCTGATGATTTTTATTGTCCCTTAGATTGTAATTACTGTTGTCAGACACATTCTCTGAAACAAGAACCATATGGTTTAAAAGTTTTAAAAATAATGTTAATTTGGAAGTTTTTCTTCGTTCCGCTAAGGAGGTCTGGTTTGCCTCATTATATAGTTTCGCGTGGCTCGTACCTCTGACTGCACCGCATATTGTGCGTAAGGCATCTCAGTGAAAGTGTTCTAGAGACAAGGACTATTCATTTGAACAATTGTCCCAGAGAGGACAGCAATAATCAAATGAAGGTAAAATGAAGGATTTATACATTGCTTTAAATTAACATTTAATCAAAGCCAAATCACTAAACTAAACTTTAATTAATCCTTAACTGGTTGAAAGATCGTAAATCATTCATCAATATGTCAACCTCACTGATGCCATTTGTTGACATAACATTCATTCATTAAATTAATTTTCGGCGTGAAGAAAATATTGAGGCAGACTGGTGATGGTCCGTGTGCGAGAAAGACTGGTGGTGGCCCTTTGCAAATGGCCCGACTGCGAGACAGACTGGTGGTGGCCCTTTGGTGACAGACTGGTGGTTGCCCGACTGCAAGACAGATTGGTGCTGGCCTGTCTTCGAGACAGACTGGGGGTGGCCCATTGCCAGGCAGACTGGTGGTGGCCCTTTGCGCGACCGACTGGTGGTGGCCCGTCTTCGAGACAGACTGGGTGTGGCCCATTGCCAGACAGACTGGAGGTGGCCCTTTGCGCGACTGGTACTGGTGGCGGCCCTTTGCCAGACAGACTGGCGGTGGCCCGTCTGCGCCTTGGTAATGGACAGACTGGCGGTGGCCCGCACGAGACAGACTGGTGGTGGCCCTTTTGCGCGACAGACTGGTGTGGTCCGTATGCGAGACAGACTAAAATAACTTTTACAGATTTTATCCATTTTTATTGCTATTGTTTATACAGGCTTTATTATGTTACATCCGGTATAACACAGCAAGACAGAATCTGTTCTTATAGTCTGGACACTTGCAAGGAGTGAGCCCTCCCAAACTCTTAAAAGGAGTGGTCGAAGTGATGAAGCAAGGCACAAATGCCAGGACTGACAATGTGAAGACACGACGGATGTTAGAATAGTTGATCAGCGATTACAAAACTACTCAATTTCCCTGAAAGAAATTCTTCAATGAAAACTCCTTCAAAGATATCAAGAATACGAATTATCTGAAGTTGTGGTACATAGACACGACTACATCTTTGGGGGATTTCCTCATCTTCAGGCACATGACGACTTGTGTGGAGAGCATGCGCAGAGGGAGGAGAGCAGGCTTGGTATGCCGTCTCTGTAAACGACGTCAATCATCTGGTTCATGAGTCCCGACCATGCCCAGCACCTCCCACAGCCACTGGTCATCTGGCCATGGTGTGTTTGTTTGTTTTGTCGTTTAAAGTCGCACTCAGCAATATTCCAGCTATATGGATGCGGTCTGTAAATAATCAAGTCTGGACCAGACAATCCAGTGATCAACAACATTGATCTACGCAATTGGGATACGATGACATGTGTCAAGCAAGTCAGCGAGTCTAAACACCCAATTCCGTTAGTCGCGCCTTACGACAAGCATGGATTGCTGAAGACCAATTCTAGCCCGGAGCTTCACGGGTATAATGGGCACTGGACATAATTTAGAACCAGACCATGAATAAAGTCCTAAAATTGTATATTGTATGAGAAAATATACTCTTTTCGTTCACAAACGTTAATGTACGATGTCATCGATAACACACTTTCCATATCGATAGTCATTAATAACTTTTCCCCATAGCCAGCTCTAACAAATGTCATTCTTTTTTGCAAGCTATGTAACGTTACATACAAACATACAGATCCATTCATGTCGGTGCGGTTTTCAGCAGTATTTACTTTGCTTGTGTTTTTCTTACATCAGTTAAACAAGAAAACATAGCACACAAACAATCATCAGTGTATTACAAAAGGCAGGGGAAAATGTGTCAAAACGCATAACAAAACAAACGTTTTCAGTGTCATTTTTCAAACTGGTTAATCATTTGAAGTTCAATTAACACCATCAGAAAATAGAGATTCAGTATACTGCCACCCTACGTGCTCTAACTGGCCCAGGGCACTGCAACAGTATTTCGCAAGTTGTCATAGCCAACGTTCCAGTCAAGGCAAATAGTTATGAACACTAAGGTTAAAATTAGTTTTTGATAGACAGAGGCCAAAACAATACAATGAAATGAAACGTTTTATAAGCAACTGTATATACAAAATGTACGTTCATGAGATGTTACATCCTCGATAATCTCCAGGGTATACGTTCCAATAAATCTGGATGCATCTACGGCCCCATGATATTTTTACCTCCCTTTGCTGGCTTTTTCTCAAATCAGGTGTCTACGTTTGGAAGCTGAGCGTACCAATCACAACTCACTTTCGCTTCTTTTATCTAACCGATTACATTTGGCAACATAATTGTTGCAGAGGTACTCTGAAAGAGGTATAAAGACTTTTTGCCTATGTTTTTTAAGGTTTCAGACCTGTCAATTTGTCTGTATGATTTCAAGCAAAATCTGAGTCGCACTGCGAACAAACCTTCGTGGCTGTGACCGCTATCTTTGTTGACACTGGCAAGCTCGGATGTAACGGTGGCTTAGCTGATTGGTTACTGTGAGAATGCGGAGCCAGCAAAGATAGGTAATAAAACTTTCGGGCCGAGCCATAGATGCATCCAAAGTACATTGTCGCAAATTGTCGCATTAGTTCACGGACACTCAGCTTCTTGGGTATCACAAATTTCACTGTATCTGTGAGCATGAACCAGTGTCTCTACATGACCTCACACAGGTGTGTAGGTAAACTTGAACCCAGAATCCTTCATCTTGGCATTCCATATTTGATCAAAGCTCTCGTTTTCTGCCACAGTGAACCAATTTTTCCAGTCCCCGATTTCACCTGAAGCAGAAAACGAATGTAGCAAAGCCAGCGTATGTTACATAGGCATATGTTTATCAACGAGCCATATGATGGACAAACATTCCTGAACTACAAATACAGTAACTTAGTCACATCTGAAACACAAACGTACATTGAATATCCAGTACCACTAAATATCCAGTACCACTAAATGGTAACTTTGTTGTAATCATGAAACATCTCACTGAAGTTTGATTGTAATGATAACAAAACCATCACGGCCACCACTACTACCACAACCACCACAACCACCACAACCACCACCACAATCACCACTACCACCACCACCACCACAACTACCACAACCACCACAACCACCAGTGCCACCACAACCACCACTACCACAACAACCACCACTACCACCACTACCACCACACCACCACAACCACCACCACCACCACCACTACCACCACCACCACACACCACCACTACTCACCACCACTACCACCTCACAACCACCACAACCACCACTACCACTACCACCACTACCACCACTACCACCACAACTACCACTACCACCACACCACCACTGCACCACCACTACCACCACAACAACTACCACCACTACCACCACAATACCACTACCACCACCACTACCACCACTAACCACCACTGCCTCACTACACTACAACACCACCAACTACACAACTACCACCACAACCACCACCACTACCACCACACTACCACACCACTACCACCACCACCAACCACTACAACAACTACCACTACTACCACCTTTCACCACCACCACTACCACCACAACCACTCAACAACCACCACTACCCACCACTACCACCACAGCCTACCACTCATTAATTACCACTCACCATCACTACAACCAACAACCACTACAAATGCACCACCACCACTCACTACACATCCACTACCACCTCAACCACCACAACTACTCACAACCAACAACTACCACCTCGCAACCACCACAACTACCACACCACCACTGCCACTACTTACCACACTACCATCCACAACCACCACCACTACAACTCAACCATAGAACCACTGCATCACTACCACTACCTCACAACCCACCACTCTTACCACCACCATCAACCACTCACTACCACTAACCACCATAAACCACCACCACCACCAACCACCACAACCATTCACACTACCACCACAACCACCACAACCACTACCACCACTACTCACCACACCACAACCACCACTACCACCACCACCACCACCACAACCACTGTACCACCATTAGTGCCACCACCACCACTACTACCACAGCCACCTTCAACCACCACATAATTGGCCACTACAACCACTACTACTTAATTCACTACTACCACACTACTCACAACCACACCACCACTCACCACCACACTACCACAACCACCACCACCACAACCACCATACAACCACCACCACCACTACCACACCCATGTCACCAATTACCACACCACAACCACCTCAACCACCACCACCACCACAACCACCACCACCACTACCACCACCACCACAAACCACCACCACTACCACCACTACCACCACTTGCTACCAACTACCACCACCACCACCATAAACCACCACAACCACCTCACCATAATACCAAGAACCACCACCACCACCATAACCACCAATCACCACCAATACCACAAATACCAACCACCACCAACCACTCACTACCACCACCACCACCACTACCAACAACCACCACTACCACCACTACTACCACAATCACCACTACCACCACTACATACCAACACCAAACTACCACCACAACCACCACCACCACCACTACCACTACAACCACCCACTTACCACAACCACTACCACCCACAACCATCACCACCACCCCACTAACCACAACAACCACCACTACCAACACCACTACCACCACTACTACTACACCACAACCACCACTACCACCACTACCACCACTACCACCACTACCACCACAACCACCACCACAACCACCAATCACTACCACCACACCACTACCACTACCACCTCAACCACCACAACCACCACCACCACCACTACCACTACCACCACCACAACCACACCAACCACCACTACCACAAACTTACCTACCACCAACAACCACCTCAACCTACCACCACCACCACTACTACACCAATACCACCATACCACCAATACACTCACCACCATACCGACCTCAACCACCACCACTATTCACCGCCACTACCAATCTCACCAATACCACCTATACCCACTACCGTATTTCGAATCTGTATATATGCCTTTACACAACCCTGTTCATCACTTGCTTGACAAGGGTGTTAGAATCTACACCAAAACGTCGCTTCTTATAATATAGCTAATGCTTGCTTGACAGGTATTTTTTTCTCTTTAAAGCCGAACGCTAACGTTAGTGCAGTCCTTGTCTGTGTCAATGTATTAAGTGCCGTCCCTGGGTACCAGGTAGGCCCCTGCCGTCACATATGAAGACACCACAGTTTTAATAGCCAATGTTTCTGGATACATGGTCAAGAGAACGGTCATCACTCAAGATACTCAGAGCAGTGAGCGTTGACTTACTCATTGGTGGTCTGACCAAAGGAAGGACCACGTGCGACCACCACAGTAAAACTAAGGATTGAAAAATGTTTACGACTCCACAATAAGAATTCTCTACATCATGTCATGTCTTGGACTTGAAGATCTTGCACACAAGCTTCCAGGATATGACAAATGTAATTCTAGTCAATCTCTTTCCGACGACCATAGTGAGAACGTGTAATACCTTTTCTGTAGAACGTCCCTTCTTTGCCATCTGCCCAGATCGTCATGGGAATGTCACCTTTCATTTCCTGGTCAACCTTTTTCATCTTCTTAAAGGAACAAGTATTCGCAACCTCTTCACAAAACTGGTCCGTTGATGACAGGCCTAGGAATCTGGCGATGTCTTTCACAGTCTTGACAGGATCCTGGAAGTAGTGGTGTGAGAGGGGCTTTCAATGCCTCGACAAGGTTCAAATATATTGTTTGGTTGCTTGAGTGATCGGTTGATTGGTTTATTGACTGACATAGATTATTGATTTATTGGTTCTTCTATAGTTCAATAATGACCAGGTGTTTGTTGGACAATATCATTTGTGGTTGTTTGAGGCACAAGAAAAAACATATGTTGATGGATATCAATACTCACAAATTTCATGTCCTCATAGAACAAATCTAGGACAGGTAACTCTGGTGCAGCTGCCACTTCGGCTTTCCATGATAGCAGATAGGTGGAGTAGGACCCAAACACCACTAGAGAGCAAAGAAGATAAAGACTAGTTGAGGCAAAGGCATATAACTTAATCCCATCACACTTTATTTGAAGAAGGTCAATACCACAAATCTGTTTTCAGGAAGGTGCTTTATCCACTGGATAAGATGTATACAAAGCCAGGACCCCGAAATCAATCAGATGTCTACAATGCAATCACAATGGAACCAACCAAATGTCTACAATGCCAGGACAATGGAACCAATCGCATGTCTACACAGTCAAGACAACGGAACCAAACAGATGTCTAAAACCTCAGGCCAACAGAACCAATCAGATGTCTACTCAGCCAAGACAACTTAACCAATCAGATGTCTACAAAGCCAGGACCACGGAACCAATCAGATGTCTACACAGCCAGGACCACGGAACCAATCAGATGTCTACACAGCCAGAACAACGGAACCAATCAGATGTCTACTCAGCCAGGACCGCGGAACCAATCAGATGTATACAAAGCCAGGACCACGGAACCAATCTGATGTCTACAAAGCCAGGACCACGGAACCAATCAGATGTCTTAAAACTCAGGACAAGAGAACCAATCAGATGTCTACAAAGTCAGAACAACGGAACCAATCAGATGTGTACTCAGCCAGGACCACGGAACCAATCAGATGTATACAAAGCCAGGATAACGGAACCAATCAGATGTCTACACAGCGAGGACAAGAGAACCAATCAGATGTCTACAGAGCCAGGACCACGAAACCAATCAGATGTCTACAAAGTCAGAACAACGGAACCAATCAGATGTCTACTCAGCCAGGACCACGGAACCAATCAGATGTATACAAAGCCAGGATAACGGAACCAATCAGATGTCTACACAGCGAGGACAAGAGAACCAATCAGATGTCTACAAAGCCAGGACAACGGAACCAATCAGATGTATACAAAGCCAGGACCATGGAACCAATCAGATGTCTACAAGGCCAGGATAACGGAACCAATCAGATGTCTACACAGTCAGGATAACGGACCCAATCAGATGTCTACACAGCGAGGACAAGAGAACCAATCAGATGTCTACACAGACAGGACCACGGAAGCAATCAGATGTATACAAAGACAGAACAACGGAACCAATCAGATGTCTACAAAGTCAGAACAACGGAACCAATCAGACGCATACAAAGACAGAACAACGGAACCAATCAGATGCATACAAAGTCAGAACAACGGAACCAATCAGATGCATACAAAGACAGAACAACGGAACCAATCAGATGTCTACAAAGTCAGAACAACGGAACCAATCAGACGCATACAAAGACAGAACAACGGAACCAATCAGATGCATACAAAGTCAGAACAACGGAACCAATCAGACGCATACAAAGACAGAACAACGGAACCAATCAGATGCATACAAAGTCAGAACAACGGAACCAATCAGATGCATACAAAGACAGAACAACGGAACCATTCAGATGTCTACAAAGTCAGAACAACGGAACCAATCAGATGCATACAAAGACAGAACAACGGAACCAATCAGATGTCTACACAGTCAGGATAACGGAACCAATCAGATGTCTACACAGCGACGACAAGCGAACCAATCAGATGTCTACACAGACAGGACAACGGAACCAATCAGATGTCTACAAAGTCAGAACAACGGAACCAATCAGATGCATACAAAGACAGAACAACGGAACCAATCAGATGTCTACACAGACAGGACAACGGAACCAATCAGATGTCTACAAGACCAAGACAACGGAACCAATCAGATGTCTACAAAGCCAGGACAACGGAACCAATCAGATGTATACAAAGCCAGGACCATGGAACCAATCAGATGTCTACAAAGCCAAGTCAACGGAACAAATCAGATGTCTACAAAGTCAGAACAACGGAACCAATCAGATGCATACAAAGACAGAACAACGGAACCAATCAGATGTCTACACAGTCAGGATAACGGAACCAATCAGAAGTCTACACAGCGAGGACAACGGAACCAATCAGATGTCTACAAAGCCAGGACAGCGGAACCAATCAGATGTATATAAAGCCAGGACCATGGAACCAATCAGATGTCTACACAGTCAGGATAACGGAACCAATCAGATGTCTACACAGACAGGACCACGGAACCAATCAGATGTCTACACAGACAGGACAACGGAACCAATCAGATGTCCACAAGGCCAGGACAACGGAACCAATCAGATGCATACAAAGACAGAACAACGGAACCAATCAGATGTCTACACAGTCAGGATAACGGAACCAATCAGATGTCTACACAGACAGGACCACGGAACCAATCAGATGTCCACAAGGCCAGAACAACGGAACCAATCAGATGTATACAAAAACAGAACAACGGAACCAATCAGATGCATACAAAGACAGAACAACGGAACCAATCAGATGTCTACAAAGTCAGAACAACGGAACCAATCAGATGTATACAAAGCGAGAACAACGGAACTAATCAGATGTATACAAAAACAGAACAACGGAACCAATCAGATGCATACAAAGACAGAACAACGGAACCAATCAGATGTCTACAAAGTCAGAACAACGGAACCAATCAGATGCATACAAAGACAGAACAACGGAACCAATCAGATGTCTACACAGTCAGGATAACGGAACCAATCAGATGTCTACACAGCGAGGACAAGGGAACCAATCAGATGTCTACACAGACAGGACAACGGAACCAATCAGATGTCTACAAGGCCAGGACAACAGAACCAATCAGATGTCTACAAAGCCAGGACAACGGAACCAATCAGATGTATACAAAGCCAGGACCATGGAACCAATCAGATGTCTACTCAGCCAAGTCAACGGAACCAATCAGATGCATACAAAGACAGAACAACGGAACCAATCAGATGTCTACAAAGTCAAAACAACGGAACCAATCAGATGCATACAAAGACAGAACAACGGAACCAATCAGATGTCTACACAGTCAGGATAACGGAACCAATCAGATGTCTACACAGCGAGGACAACGGAACCAACCAGATGTCTACAAAGCCAGGACAGCGGAACCAATCAGATGTCTACAAAGCCAGGACCATGGAACCAATCAGATGTTTACTCAGCCAAGTCAACGGAACCAATCAGATGCATACAAAGACAGAACAACGGAACCAATCAGATGTCTACAAAGTCAGAACAACGGAACCAATCAGATGCATACAAAGACAGAACAACGGAACCAATCAGATGTCTACACAGTCAGGATAACGGAACCAATCAGATGTCTACACAGACAGGACCACGGAACCAATCAGATGTCTACAAAGCCAGAACAACGGAACCAATCAGACGTATACAAAGACAGAACAACGGAACCAATCAGATGCATACAAAGACAGAACAAAGCAACCAATCAGATGTCTACAAAGTCAGAACAACGGAACCAATCAGATGCATACAAAGACAGAACAACGGAACCAATCAGATGCATACAAAGTCAGAACAACGGAACCAATCAGATGCATACAAAGACAGAACAACGGAACCAATCAGATGTCTACTAAGTCAGAACAACGGAACCAATCAGATGCATACAAAGACAGAACAACGGAACCAATCAGATGTCTACACAGTCAGGATAACGGAACCAATCAGATGTCTACACAGCGAGGACAAGGGAACCAATCAGATGTCTACACAGACAGGACAACGGAACCAATCAGATGTCTACAGGGCCAGGACAACGGAACCAATCAGATGTCTACAAAGCCAGGACAACGGAACCAATCAGATGTATACAAAGCCAGGACCATGGAACCAATCAGATGTCTACTCAGCCAAGTCAACGGAACCAATCAGATGCATACAAAGACAGAACAACGGAACCAATCAGATGTCTACACAGTCAGGATAACGGAACCAATCAGATGTCTACACAGCGAGGACAAGGGAACCAATCAGATGTCTACACAGACAGGACAACGGAACCAATCAGATGTCTACAGGGCCAGGACAACGGAACCAATCAGATGTCTACAAAGCCAGGACAACGGAACCAATCAGATGTCTACAAAGCCAGGACCACGGAACCAATCAGATGTATACAAAGCCAGGACCATGGAACCAATCAGATGTCTACTCAGCCAAGTCAACGGAATCAATCAGATGTCTGCTCAGCCAAGAGAACGGAGCCAATCAGATGTCTACACAGCGAGGACAAGAGAACCAATCAGATGTCTACACAGCGAGGACAACGGAACCAATCAGATGTCTACACAGTCAGGACCAAGAAACCAATCAGATGTCTACACAGTCAGGACCAAGAAACCAATCAGATGTCTACACAGTCAGGACCAAGAAACCAATCAGATGTCTACACAGCCAGGACCACGGAACCAATCAGATGTTTACAAAGCCAGAAAAAATGTTGCAGATGATGCTAAACGAGAAAACTTTTGTTGTTTTCTAACCGTCTGTTGTTACGATCACTCGGTCACTTCCCCACTGAACCAGCCATTACTGCTGAAAGTATCCATAAAAATCTCATTGATGTGTATACGTCTTCTTGACATTACCGGGATTTCTGACTATGATCCAATTGCTCGCTGTACTTACTTTTTTCTGACAAGAACGCCTCTGTAAACTCCACAAAGTCCCCATCATAACCAAGTGGCGGAATCATGTCCCTGCAGTGGTTGAAGAAGGACACACAGGTGTCTTTAGGGTTCCGCATGATCTGGATACACTTGATCTTCTTCTCCACGACCTGTTTAGGGAGCATGCGCAGAGGGAGGTGGGTGTTGAAGACACGTGGAGATGGCACTGCTTCTATACCATCTTTGGAGAGGAATTCCACCATCCCGGTCTCTTTCACATCCTTTTGGTATTTGATGGCACCACTCTTTAGCATCTCGAGGACTTCCCACAACTAATGGGTTCCTACAACAGACAAACTTTCAACACAAGGGGTAGCATCAAATAGCAATTGAAATTAGTAGTGTTGGATCAGAGTAAGAATGCTGCGCTATATAAAATGCATCATGTGGAGAAATATTGAGCTAGATGGACTAATTATACACAATTTATTACCTCCCTTGACTCTCTAAGTTGGTATCCCCTCCCCAATGCCTAAACAGACACGCCATGATAAAACGGAGACTCGACGTCATATAACGGAGACACCCTGTGATATAGGTGAGACATGGTGCGGTACGGCGAAGACACAGCGTGATATACTGGAGACATGAAGTAATATAGCAGAAACACTGTGTGACATAGTGGAGACACGGTTTAGTATAACAGAAACACTGTGTGACATAGTGTAGACACGGTGTAGTATAACAGAAACACTGTGTGACATAGTGTAGAGACGGCGTAATATAACAGAAACACTGCATGATATAGTGTAGACACCGTGTGATATAACAGAAACGCTGTGTGATATAGTGGAAACACGGTGTGATATAACGGAAACGGTGTGTGATATAGTGGAGACACGGTGTGATATAACGGAAATACTGAGTGATATAGTGTAGACACCGTGTAATATAACGGAAACGCTGTGTGATATAGTGTAGACACGGCGTAATATAACAGAAACACTGTGGGATATAGTGGAGACACCGTGTGATATAACGGAAACGCTGTGTGATATAGTGGAGACACCGTGTGATATAACAGAAACGCTGTGTGATATAGTGTAGACACAACATAATATAACAGAAACCATGTGTGATATAGTGAAGACACGGCATACTATAACAGAAACACTGTGTGATATAGTGGAGACACGGCGTAATATAACAGAAACACTGTGGGATATAGTGGAGACACAGCGTAATATAACAGAAACACTGTGTGACATCGTGGAGACACGGCGTAATATAACAGAAACACTGTGTGATATAGTGGAGACATGGTGTAGTATAACAGAAACACTGAGTGATATAGTGGAGAAACGGCGTAATATAACCAAAACACTGTGTGATATAGTGGAGACACGGTGTGGTATAACTAAAACACTGTGTGATATAGCGGAGAAACGGTGTAGTATATCAGAAACACTGTGTAACATAGTGGAGACACGGCGAAATATAACAGAAACCATGTGTGATATAGTGGAGACACGGTGTAGTATAACAGAAACACTGTGTGATATAGTGGGGACACGGCGTAATATAACAGAAACACTGTGTGACATAGTGGAGACACGGCGGAACATAACAGAAACAACGTGTGATATAGTGGAGACACGGCGTAATATAACAGAAACACTGTGTCACATCGTGGAGACACGGCGTAATATAACCAAAACACTGTGTGATATAGTGGAGAAACGGCGTAATATAACCAAAACACAGTGTGATGTAGTGGAGACACGGTGTGGTATAACTAAAACACTGTGTGATATAGTGGAGAAACGGTGTAGTATATCAGAAACACTGTGTGACATAGTGGAGACACGGTGTAGTATAACAGAAACCATGTGTGATATAGTGGAGACACGGTGTAGTATTACAGAAACCATGTGTGACATAGTGGAGACACGGTGTAGTATAACAGAAACACTGTGTGACATAGTGGAGACACGGTGTAGTATAACAGAAACACTGTGTGATAAAGTGGAGACACGGCGTAATATAACAGAAACCATGTGTGACATAGTGGAGACAAGGTGTAGTATAACAGAAACACTGTGTGACATAGTGGAGACACAGTGTAGTATACAGAAACCATGTGTGATATAGTGGAGACTGTGTCGTATAGTGGAGACACGGTGTAGTATAACAGAAACACTGTGTGACATAGTGGAGACACGGTGTAGTATAACAGAAACACTGTGTGATATAGTGGAGACACTGCGTAATATAACACAAACCATGTGTGATATAGTGGAGACACAGCGTAATATAACAGAAACCATGTGTGATATAGTGGAGACACGGTGTAGTATAACAGAAACACTGTGTGACATAGTGGAGACACGGTGTAGTATAACAGAAACCATGTGTGATATAGTGGAGACACGGCGTAATATAACAGAAACCATGTGTGGTATAGTGGAGACACGGTGTAGTATAACAGAAACACTGTGTGATATAGTGGAGAAACGGTGTAGTATAACAGAAACACTGTGTGATATAGTGGAGACACAGCGTAATATAACACAAACCATGTGTGATATAGTGGAGACACGGTGTAGTATAACAGAAACACTGTGTGACATAGTGGAGACACGGTGTAGTATAACAGAAACACTGTGTGATGTAGTGGAGACACGGCGTAATATAACAGAAACGCTGTGTGATATAGTGGAGACACAGTGTAGTATAACAGAAACACTGTGTGACATAGTGGAGACACGGTGTAGTATAACAGAAACCATGTGTGATATAGTGGAGACACGGTGTAGTATAACAGAAACACTGTGTGACATAGTGGAGACACGGTGTAGTATAACAGAAACACTGTGTGATAAAGTGGAGACACGGCGTAATATAACAGAAACCATGTGTGATATAGTGGAGACACGGTGTAGTATAACAGAAACACTGTGTGATATAGTGGGGACACGGCGTAATATAACAGAAACACTGTGTGACATAGTGGAGACACGGCGGAACATAACAGAAACAACGTGTGATATAGTGGAGACACGGCGTAATATAACAGAAACACTGTGTCACATCGTGGAGACACGGCGTAATATAACCAAAACACTGTGTGATATAGTGGAGAAACGGCGTAATATAACCAAAACACAGTGTGATGTAGTGGAGACACGGTGTGGTATAACTAAAACACTGTGTGATATAGTGGAGAAACGGTGTAGTATATCAGAAACACTGTGTGACATAGTGGAGACACGGTGTAGTATAACAGAAACCATGTGTGATATAGTGGAGACACGGTGTAGTATTACAGAAACCATGTGTGACATAGTGGAGACACGGTGTAGTATAACAGAAACACTGTGTGACATAGTGGAGACACGGTGTAGTATAACAGAAACACTGTGTGATAAAGTGGAGACACGGCGTAATATAACAGAAACCATGTGTGACATAGTGGAGACAAGGTGTAGTATAACAGAAACACTGTGTGACATAGTGGAGACAAAGTGTAGTATACAGAAACCATGTGTGATATAGTGGAGACTGTGTCGTATAGTGGAGACACGGTGTAGTATAACAGAAACACTGTGTGACATAGTGGAGACACGGTGTGAGTATAACAGAAACACTGTGTGATATAGTGGAGACACTGCGTAATATAACAGAAACCATGTGTGATATAGTGGAGACACAGCGTAATATAACAGAAACCATGTGTGATATAGTGGAGACACGGTGTAGTATAACAGAAACACTGTGTGACATAGTGGAGACACGGTGTAATATAACAGAAACCATGTGTGATATAGTGGAGACACGGCGTAATATAACAGAAACCATGTGTGGTATAGTGGAACACGGTGTGAGTATAACAGAAACACTGTGTGATATAGTGGAGAAATGGTGTAGTATAACAGAAACACTGTATTGATATAATGGTGGAACACAGCGTAATATAACACAAACCATGTGTGATATAGTGGAGACACGGTGTGTATAACAGAAACACTGTGTGACATAGTGGAGACACGGTGTAGTATAACAGAAACACTGTGTGATGTAGTGGAGACATGGCGTAATATAACAGAAACGCTGTGTGATATAGTGGAGACACAGTGTAGTATAACAGAAACCATGTGTGATATAGTGGAGACACGGTGTAGTATAACAGAAACACTGTGTGACATAGTGGAGACACGGTGTAGTATAACAGAAACACTGTGTGATAAAGTGGAGACACGGCGTAATATAACAGAAACCATGTGTGACATAGTGGAGACAAGGTGTAGTATAACAGAAACACTGTGTGACATAGTGGAGACACAGTGTGAGTATGAAACCATGTGTGATATAGTGGAGACTGTGTCGTATAGTGGAGACACGGTGTAGTATAACAGAAACACTGTGTGACATAGTGGAGACACGGTGTAGTATAACAGAAACACTGTGTGATATAGTGGAGACACTGCGTAATATAACACAAACCATGTGTGATATAGTGGAGACACGGCGTAATATAACAGAAACCATGTGTGATATAGTGGAGACACGGTGTAGTATAACAGAGAAACACTGTGTGACATAGTGGAGACACGGTGTAGTATAACAGAAACCATGTGTGATATAGTGGAGACACGGCGTAATATAACAGAAACCATGTGTGGTATAGGTGGAGACACGGTGTGAGTATAACAGAAACACTGTGTGATATATGTGGAGAGAGAAACGGTGTGAGTATAACAGAAACACTGTGTGATATAGTGGAGACACAGCGTAATATAACACAAACCATGTGTGATATAGTGGAGACACGGTGTAGTATAACAGAAACACTGTGTGACATAGTGGAGACACGGTGTAGTATAACAGAAACACTGTGTGATGTAGTGGAGACACGGCGTAATATAACAGAAACGCTGTGTGATATAGTGGAGACACAGTGTAGTATAACAGAAACACTGTGTGACATAGTGGAGACACGGTGTAGTATAACAGAAACCATGTGTGATATAGTGGAGACACGGTGTAGTATAACAGAAACACTGTGTGACATAGTGGAGACACGGTGTAGTATAACAGAAACACTGTGTGATAAAGTGGAGACACGGCGTAATATAACAGAAACCATGTGTGACATAGTGGAGACAAGGTGTAGTATAACAGAAACACTGTGTGACATAGTGGAGACACAGTGTAGTATACAGAAACCATGTGTGATATAGTGGAGACTGTGTCGTATAGTGGAGACACGGTGTAGTATAACAGAAACACTGTGTGACATAGTGGAGACACGGTGTAGTATAACAGAAACACTGTGTGATATAGTGGAGACACTGCGTAATATAACAGAAACCATGTGTGATATAGTGGAGACACAGCGTAATATAACAGAAACCATGTGTGATATAGTGGAGACACGGTGTAGTATAACAGAAACACTGTGTGATATAGTGGAGACATGGTGTAGTATAACAGAAACCATGTGTGATATAGTGGAGACACGACGTAATATAACAGAAACCATGTGTGACATAGTGGAGACACGGTGTAGTATAACAGAAACCATGTGTGATATAGTGGAGACACGGTGTAGTATAACAGAAACACTGTGTGACATAGTGTAGACACGGCGTAATATAACAGAAACACTGTGTGACATCGTGGAGACACGGCGTAATATAACAGAAACACTGTGTGATATAGAGGAGACACGGCGTAAAATAACAGAAACACTGTGTGATATAGTGGAGACACGGTGTAGTATAACAGAAACACTGTGTGACATAGTGGAGACACGGTGTAGTATAACAGAAACACTGTGTGACATAGTGTAGAAGCGGTGTAGTATATCAGAAACCATGTGTGATATAGTGGAGACACGGTGTAGTATAACAGAAACACTGTGTGACATAGTGGAGACACGGCGTAATATAACAGAAACCATGTGTGGTATAGTGTAGACACGGTGTGATATAACTGAAACATTGTGTGATATAGTTGAGACACTGTGTGAAATACAACCCTACAACCATACAACCCAACAACCCTCACAATTATCTTCCTTGAATAGCATATTCGGTTTTTCTCGCGCTCCTAAGAAAATCGAATTTTATTGCATGAAAATCACTGCAACTTTGACTAAAGTTGCTTCACATCACGATAGGCATTCCGGTCGACGTTTGGAGAGCCAGGATTGGAAGATTTGTGCCTTCTAAGGGTGTGAGACAGATTGCAACTGTGCCTCCCTACGATCCGACTAGTGAGTGGACACCGGCCATGGATACAGCATACAGGATTCTACTGTATGGGTCACTAACTGTCCCTGTGGTGTGTGCTGGGTCATTCTTGGGATCTTCTATGAAGGATTTAGAGTATTCTTGGATTCCACCAGCGTCTTTGTGTGCTAAAGGAGATGTGTGTAACATTTTGCAAGTGTGACGTCACCATTGTTTACATGGCGAAATCAGGAGTCACTCGATTCGGGCGCCGTTCCCGGTGTGACAGATTCTCCATCAGTGATCCACGTTGCCGGAGGAAGACCACCTCCGTGGTGTAGTGGTTAGAGCGTCTGCCCGGAGAGCGGAAGGTCGCGGGTTCGATCCCCGACCGCGTCGTACCAAAAGACGTTAAAATATGGTACTTGTTGGTCCCTGCCTGGCGTTCGGCATTAATGGGTACAAGAAGGACTGGTCGGCTCGGAGTCAGTATAATGTGTCTGAGTGGGGTATTTGTGCTTCACTGCGGCATGGTATCTCAGTGGGCTAACACTATAAAACCAACTTCAGTCTGGGCTAGTACAAGCAGCCGCACATACCCATACACACGCATGCACGTCGTCATATGAGCGAAATATTCTCAAGCACGACGTTAAACCCAATTTCACCTCACCTCACCATTAGGAGGACAAATGGCACTCGGTGAAACTACGGAGCGTACTGAAGCAGAAAGCTGTCGGCACTGCAAACGACCTCACAAACCACCAGAGACAGGAACTGTACAAGCTTCGTGGTGAGAATCCTAACACTAGATTTTATTACAAAGGGAACAAACTTGTGAAACAGCCCAGGGAGGACATCACACAGGATTCTCAGGACCGCACCACTCAGCAGGATCAACCATCCAGTAGACAGCTCAGATCCTCCTCCAACACTTCCACCAGGGGGCGGGGCGGTGGGGTAGTCTAGTGGTTAAAGCGTTGGCTCGTCACGCCAAAGACCCGGGTTCAAATCCCCACATGGGTACAATGAGTGAAGCCCATTTCTGGTGTCCCCCGCCGTGATATTGCTGGAATATTGCTAAAAGCGGCGTAAAACCAAACTCAGTCAGTCAGTGTACCACTTACACCAATAAAAGTGAAATCAACCAAATTGTACCCATGTGGGGAATCGAACCTGGGCCTTCGGCGTGACGAGCGAACGCTTTAACCACTAGGCTACCCCACCGCCCCTGTAAGTGGTACAAGTGTAATTGACTGATATAGTGGAGACACGGTGTGATATAAGGGAAACACTGTGTGATATAGTGGAAACACTATGTGATGTAACTGAAACACTGTGTGATATAGTGGAAATACTGTGTGATATAGTTCAGACACTGCGTGATTTAGTGGAAATACTGTGTGATATAGTGGAGACACTGTGTGATATAGTGGAAATACTGTGTGATATAGTGGAGACACTGTGTGATATAGTGGAAATACTGTGTGACACTGTGTGATATAGTGGAGTCACTGTGTGATATAGTGGAAATACTGTGTGATATAGTGGAAATACTGTGTGATATAGTGGAGACACTGTGTGATATAGTGGAAATACTGCGTGATATAGTGGAAATACTGTGTGGTATAGTGGAGACACTGTGCGATACAGTAGAGATACTGTGTGATATAGTGGAGTCACTGTGCGATACAGTAGAGATACTGTGTGATATAGTGGAGACACTGTGCGATACAGTAGAGACACTGTGTGATATAGCTGCGGTGCTGCTTATGCAATATTTAAGCATTCTCTAGGGATCGCCCAACTGAATCCACCGTGACAGGGCAAGCTTTGGGACCATACCACGATGACGTGGGCCATCTTAGTGCTCTCTCAGTCCCAGCTTAGTCTGTTTTCAGACAATGTCCTGGTGTTGCTGTCACGTACCTAGAATATTGCAGACTGCGGCGTCAAATATCACACTCTGGGACATGTCGTGTACCTACCACATTTGGGATATGCACAGATAAAGATGTCATCGTCTTTCAGTTCGGCTTCTTTGATACTTCTGAATTTGTCTGCAGGACGAGCTCCCTTCAGCACAGTCTGAGGCAGTATGTAGAAATAAACCCCATCATGCTTGAAACAGTAAAACCCGTGGCCTTTCGAATTTCTCAGATCGGGTATCTCCCCATGGTCGAGATCTCTGGAACATACCGCTCATGGTCGAGATATATTGGTATTGTTCTCGATAACAAGCACGCACGCATGCAAAAACAAAAACACACACATACATACAAACCTTCCACAACCTACCATTCATACATATACATACATACATACATACATACATACATACATACACATACATACATACATACATACATACATACATACATACATACATACATACATACATACATACATACATACATACATACATACATACATACATACATACATACATACATACATACATACATCTTGGTGTGAGACAAGGCTGTATACTAAGCCCGTTTCTATTTTCCTTTTTAATAAATGAGTTATCACGACAAATCGAAACTAATTGTGTACACGGGAAACAACTCCACCCTGATATAGTTCATATTTTCCTATTGCTATTTGCAGATGACATTGTTTTGTTCTCAAGCACGATTAATGGCTTACAGAATCAAATTAATGAACTTGAAAGTTACTGCGATAAATAGAAATTAACTGTAAATAGAGAAACAACGAAAATTGTTGTATTCAAAAATGGAGGCAAATTGTCAAAAAGGGAAAACTGGTTATATACAGGTATGAAGCTGGAGTGTATTGGCTTTTATAAATATTTGGGACTATATTTCACCAGTGGCCTGTCATGGACGAGGCATGTAAAATATGAGACACGGACAAAGAGGGACAAAAAGCATTAAATGGAATTATGAAACAGTTGAGTGTACATGGTAATATTAACTTCTCCTCATTCTTTAAAATATTTTATGCCAAAGTCAGTCCAATTTTATCATATGGGGCCGAAATTTGGGGAATAACAAAATTGGACGAAATTGAAAAAATCCATTTATACGCATGCAAAAATTTCCTCGAGTTAAAATTAACACTATTAACGCAGTGATTTATGGTGAATGCGGTAGGTACCCAATGCACATTCTTACAAGCATTAAAGCATTAAACTGGTTAAAACTGTTGATTATGCCTTCAAATCACTTACCCAAGAAGTGTTATAATATGATGTTGTTATATGATAAAAGTGGACCAAAAAACTGGGCAACCAATGTAAAAAAACATTTATATTCTATTGGTTTTGGAATTACATGGAATACACAATGTCGAATCACCTACGTTATTCATACAATTCTTAACGACAAGACTAAAAGATATGTATATTCAAACATGGTGTGAAAGGATATCCTTATCAAATAAATGCATGTATTATTGTTTAAAAATGCCATAGTTCTTGAGTCATATCTATCCTGTGTTAGACCCGTGAAGATCCGGGGTAGAATAGGTCTTCAGCAACCCATGTGCTTGACATAAACGGCTACATACATACATACAAATAAAAAAAAAGTTTGTCTAGTCCAACATGAGCAAGAACTCAGAGACATTTGCTTCCAATCCTAATGTCCTAATGTTTTCTGCTTGTAAAGTACCAATACTCACATGTTTCTCATAAGAGGGGCATCAGTTCCACCTTTCCACCATAACAAGCAGAGAGCCGTTGTGTCACTGAAATACTGTTACAAATGGCTAGAGGGCAAACTCACTCACTCACTCTCTGCTACTGAATACCAAATATCATATAGCTTTAATATTGCTGATATTGCTCAGTGCTGCTATCAACAAAAAGCAAACAAAGGAATATGAAAGGCCCATCCAGGATAGTTGTTGTTTGTTGGTCTCTCACCATGTTCTTATTACGTGCACATTTCTCAGTTAGCTTATTGTTTCAACTTAGAAACCGACACCAGAGACAACCAACATATCACACTGAACCAGAGGCTGGGACGGCCCGAAATATTGCCGATATTTACGTTGCATCAAAAAACATGTGGTAATGCAAATACAGAGTCAATAAACAGTGTGTCTGAAGACACAGTACTGAGAAATAGGTCAATAGCATCAGGGAAACACTTACATCACGAACTTTTCATCGTTGTTATCTGTTGACATGTTGACGACTCGTATCGGTGCAGCACGTCGGAGGATATTCGCAAATCTAGGTTGAACAACTGCACAACGGCATGTCATTTAAAGTTAATGTCATGTGATTTATATGTAACATGACTAACTTGTTTAATCGGCATTGCAGAAGTTTTATTGTTTTGTTGCTTGCTTTTTTTGTTTTTTTTTGAATTTTATTCTCGGAATAAGAAGTGTATACAGTGTATGTAAACAATAATAGACACTTACGGGTTTGCTTGCTTGTTTTACACATAGATACAACATTCGCTCACACATCCATACCATAATAATATAAAAATATATTAATTCATGTTGTCAGTGTTTGCTACTGAAAAACATGTCCATATTGTTTCCATTTGTTATGGTGTTCCTGAAACCTTGCTCTGCTATAAAGCATTCTAGAAGTTCGTGAGTCAAAAATGAAGCATACAACTTTATGGCTGCCAGCTTCTTGTTTATTGCATAGAGCAACGTTTCGATGTAGATTCTTACACCGTTAAAAGCACTTGCTTATACTATAGTCGGAGTTGTACCATCGATACTGCTGTAAGTAGAGGTGTCTAATGGCTATGGAGTGGGTCTCCTGTGTACTATTGCAGTCCTTCTGGGATATGATCGATTGGCTGATTTTGAAGGTAAACGTCGCAACCACTTCGGTAGACACACAAACACAGTTTTTTCAGATTAATTAACATTTAATCAAAGCCAAATCACTAAACTTGGCACATGACTTTCGAATGGGTCTTCAGATTTTCTTGACTGAAATGCCCAGTCCTCGATATGCTGAAAGTTGCAGTATGTGAGCAAAAGAGCAATCAGTTCTATACTAAACTATAACAACATAGGTATATGTACATTTGTGTAAATTATAAGAACGACCAGGCATACCTTAAATAATCCTTAGCTGGCTGAAAGTTCGTAAATTATTCATAAATATGTCAAGCTCACTGATGCCATTTATTGACAGAACGTTCATTCATTAAGTGCATTTTCGGTGTGAAGAACATATTTTCTGAGACAGACAGACTGGTGGTGGCCCTTTGCGAGACAGACTGGTGGTGACCCTTTGCGAGACAGACTGGTGGTGGCCATTTGCGAGACAGACTGGTGGTGGCCCTTCTGCGAGACAGACTGGTGGTGCCCCTTTGCGAGACAGACTGGTGGTGCCCCCTTTGACAGACAGACTGTGGTGTCCCTTTGCGGGCAGACTGGTGGTGACCCTTTTGAGGGTCAGACTGGTGGTGTCCCTTTGCGAGAGAGACTGGTGGTGCCCTTTGACAGACTGGTGGTGCCCCTTTGCGAGACAGACTGGTGGTGCCCCTTTTGACAGACAGACCGTGGTGTCCCTTTGCGAGACAGACTGGTGGTGCCCTTTTGACAGACAGACCGTGGTGTCCTTTTGACAGACAGCCTGGTGGTGTCCCTTTGCGAGACAGACTGGTGGTGCCCTTTTGACAGACAGCCTGGTGGTGTCCCTTTGACAGACAGACTGGTGGTGCCCTGTTGACAGACAGACCGTGGTGTCCCTTTGACAGACAGCCTGGTGGTGTCCCTTTGCGAGACAGACTGGTGGTGCCCTTTTGACAGACAGCCTGGTGGTGTCCCTTTGACAGACAGACCGTGGTGTCCCTTTGCGAGACAGCCTGGTGGTGTCCCTTTGACAGACAGACTGGTGGTGCCCTTTTGACAGACAGACCGTGGTGTCCCTTTGACAGACAGACCGTGGTGTCCCTTTGCGAGACAGACTGGTGGTGTCCTTTTGACAGACAGACTGGTGGTGCCCCTTTGACAGACAGACCGTGGTGTCCCTTTGACAGACAGACCGTGGTGTCCCTTTGACAGACAGACCGTGGTGTCCCTTTGCGAGACAGACTGGTGGTTCTCCTTTGCGAGACAGACTGGTGGTTCTCCTTTGCGAGACAGACTGGTAGTGGCCCGTCTGCTAAACAGACTGGTGGTGGATTATCTGCTAAACAGCCTGGTGGTGTCCCTTTTGACAGGCAGACTGTGGTGGCCCTTGGCGAGACAGACTGATGGTGGTCCATTGCAAGACAAACTGTGGTGCCCCTTTGCTAGACAGACTGTGGTGCCCCTTTGCGAGACAGACTGGTATTGGCCCGTCTGCTAAACAGACTGTGGTGAAGCGAAGGAAGTACGTTGCCAACCTTTAATCACTTCGCACGCACATTGGAAGACTGGTCATTTTTCTCTCTGTTGCGGAACCCTATTTGCGCTGCACTTTGCCTGTGGTTGTTCTTTCCCTTCCAACGGCCTTGTGCCAGGTCATAGTTAACGCTGTCTCGTTTCCCGGCAAGACATTCACATACCCGCATCGGGTAAAGTAGTGACGTAATAAGCGTCACTTATTACATGCAGCGATAACCTAAAAGAAATATAACCGATAGCACGTGTATGAGAAATGTTAAACTCCAACTCACTACCACTGTATTCATACACAGACTGGCCCATTTCCGCCCTATTACAGACATATTTAATCTGACCGCCTCCGTGGTGTAGTGGTTAGAGCGTCTGACCGGAGAGCGGAAGGTCGCGGGTTCGATCCCCGACCGCGTCATACCAAAAGACGTTAAAATATGGTACTTGTTGGTCCCTGCCTGGCGCTCGGCATTAATGGGTACAACAAGGACTGGTCGGCTCGGAGTCAGTATAATGTGTCTGAGTGGGGTATTTATGCTTCACTGCGGCATGGTATCTCAGTGGGCTAGCACTATAAAACCAACTTCAGTCTGGGCTAGTACAAGCAGCCGCACATACCCATACACAAGCATGCACGTCGTCATATGAGCGAAATATTCTCAAGCACGACGTTAAACCCAATTTCACCTCACCTCACCTCACATATTTAATCTCCTAATTTGCCCCACTCTCAAAACACATGCAGAAAACTTGGCTGATTCGTAAAGGTTAAAGTTGAATAATCAGATCGGTGGTTGTAGAACATGACTTGCAGTTTGCGCTGTCCCACATTGTGACCTAGTTCTGCGAGACATGTTTGACCAGCACCCTTTGTCATTTTAAGAACGTCCTTGGAAATTCTCCGTGCGTATATAGTAGTGTTGGGAATTGGTTGAAATCTCACAATTGATGATTGCTTCATTACCAACGAACAATCATCGAAAAAAATTGGTTAGCGTCATTTTTCAGATTTTCTTATCAAGGTTGTTATTTTAGATAAGTATAACATGATGCAACTTGCTACTTTAAAGTGATGACTAATATATCATGAACATAAACTTTCTGGAGTCTTCAAGAAATATTCAGTCATGACTTTTCAGTTAGTGAAGTGAGTTTTCTAACAATTAAACAAGTTTTCAGGCCCTGACAACTTTGAAGATATGTTCCATTGTTAAGTGTTTCAACACTAAAACAGCAGTTTCAAAATCGTTTGTGTTTGATTATGAGAAAATGTGATCGATTGCTTGGTCGTTTGGTCACTGCGACCAATCTTCGATTAAACATAGGTTATATTTGTGATTACACTTTCTTAGTAAAGTACAAATTCTAGTACTTTTGAGTTGAGCCCCATCCGGGATTCGAACTCACACCCTCAGAGTCAGGCACCTAATCGACAGCACACAAAGTCAGCCGCCTAACCTGCTCAGCTACCGCGACTTCCACTAAAGGTATTATTTCAACTAAAACTTTCAAACACGGATGACAATGAATAAATATAACAAATGACGTTATCGAGTAGATCGTTCAAAGCAACGTCAATTGATATATCAGCTCGATCAGGGTAGACGGACACATGGTGCAGAGGCAGTGTGACATGTTCAGATCATGTGTTCTAAGGAAGTTTTATTAGATCGTGTTATATGACAATGTGGTTAGGCCCTGTTATAATTATGATAGTGTGATGAGATCGTGTGTTATATGACAGTGTCATCAGATCGTGTATTATATGACAGTGTGATTAGATCGTTTTATATGAAAATGTATCTTATAAAATGCAGTAGTTTCATCAATAATTTGTTGTACGGAATGTAGTACCATTTAATGTGAGCACTGTTATTGGCGAAACTATATTTTGATATCTGTGTAATCTGGTAATCATTAAATCATTTATACAGTAAATGAAATGAAGCTTTCTGGACTGACTGACTGAGTTTGGTTTTACGCCGCTTTTAGCAATATTCCAGCAACATCATGGCGGGGGACACCAGAAATGGGCTTCACACATTGTACCCATGTGGGGATTCGAACCCGGGTCTTCGGCGTGACGAGCCAACGCTTTAACCACTAGGCTACCCCACCACCCCGAAGCTTTCTGGAAGGTATTTAGGGTATTATGAACGGACAAAGGCGTACGTCTGTCATCTCTTTACATCCAGGCCAGCAGTTAGCGATGATTTTCTCTTCTCCCTGGAGTGAGTGAGTGAGTTTAGTTTTACCCCGCTTATAGCAATATTTCAGCAATATCAGGAACACCAGAAATGGGCTTCACACATTGTACCCATGTGGGGAATCGAACCCGGGTCTTTAACCACAAGGCTACCCCACCACCCCCTCGGCCTGTTTGAAAGCTTGCATTTGTATCTATTTATACACCTAGTTACATTCATTCTACAACTATTAATTGTGTAACATTTTTTATCATTTGCTGGTTCCAACAGTGGTCTTTCGCGTATATATTTCTGGGTTAATGTATCGGATAAAACTGAAAGTCGATTCGGAGAACTGTTTTGTTTCATACCTCGTTCTAAACATTAAATTAGCCTGGTCTGTCGTTTAGATCAAAGTAGCTTCATACAGCGTTTCGATCGAAGTGGCTTGATACGTCTTTGACATCGGGGTGGCTTGATATGTCGTTTAAATCAAGGAAACATGATATATTGTTTAGTTCAAAGTAAATCTTTGAAGGGCATTTAGAAGTGGAATACATAAGAAAAGCAAGATTTATGGATGTCAACTTCTTTATTGTGAATGACACGACGTTTCAGAGTGTATGCTTGCTCCTTCATCAGGTGTATTACTGCTTCATCCCCATGTTGAAGTCGGGTCAAACACCTGATAAAGCAGAAAGCATACGCTCCGAAACGTCGTGTTATTCACAATAAAGACGTTGATAAGTCTTGTTTTCTTAGTTCAAAGTAGCTTGATATATCAGTTTAATCAAGAGAGCTTGAATGTCTATGCCGACTCCCACATATAAAACCAGTCATTACTGTAAGAACCATATCCAACATATGGAAGAAAGTCAGCGTTAAAGTTCTACGAGTGAGGGTATTGCGGCCTGGTTTTTCAAAACACGAAATAGCAGAGCGTGCAGGATCACTTAGCGCTAAGATCGCTTCATAGAATGAGGTCCTGGGCCTAGATTTTCGAAGCTCTCTTACCGCTAAGATAGTCGTAAGTGCCATACATTAACATTAACTTACGACTATTTTAGCGCTAAGAGAGCTTCAAAAATCTGGGCCCTGGTTATATACCACGTTACCACGTCGGAATACGCTACAACGCGGTCTCCTTCAGGTGGTCGTGGTAGAGGGTCGGACTCCTGCTCCTCTTTGCCAGCGCATCGGCATCGGGTATGGGACTGTGTCTTGCCAGTCGACCATCATGGTCACTGGTTAGTGTCTGCACCACACCTGATGCTGTTGCTTGTGCCCATCTGGGAGGAAGGGACATCTGATCGGGGCACGTTTCTCAAACAAGCAGGCCACAGCCTCCTTCTGATGGTTCTGCTGGACAGTCGGACTCCCACTCTCCATTTCCGGGTTACAGAATAGCGTCTTATGAGGCGGTGATCACGGCCATTGGTCTTAGTTAGGTCTTCCAACAGCAAACCCTCGCTTACATACTACCAAAAAGTAACTGAACATATCTAACGTCAATAAAATGAATTTATTCTAAAATTGGATTATGCAGCTTCCAATACATATATATTTATGAAGGAATCTACTCGGTTGAGACCAGTTCGTGGCAGAACCGTAAGAAGCCAGTTAAGGGAGCACAACATTCCGCGCGACATCCTGCCCGAAATCCCGCGATATGCCCATGTGACCAGCTGGCACTTAGTTTAATAACGCCAGTATCTGAGGCCAGAAGACCAGACTCTGACAGTATGATGTTCACAGATGAGTCCAGGTTTTATCCGACAGCTTCTGTTGTCAGCAGATGGTTTACAGGTCTTCAGAGGAACCTTTCGTGGCGCTAGGTTGCGTTATTCAACATGGTGTTACAGGGGAGGAAGTGTGATGGCACTTCACACTGACGGCTGAACACAAGTCATCGTTGTTAATTGTTATTCGAACAGCATATGCTGTTGCTTGAGATCATATTCTACCCTTTGTGCAAATATGGGAACGTAATATCACTTTGCAGCAGGATATACCATCCCATGTAGCACATCTTGTAAGACTTTCTTGAGGCAGAATAGCATGCTGTAAATATACGGCTGCCTCTTTCTCCTGACCTCTTGTCCATAGAGCAAGGTTAGTGATATGATTGATGTCTAGGACACGACCAGAAACAGACAATAACGTTCATTCAGTTCATTTGGAGCTACATTCCCAGGTTCAATCGTTTAATACACCGCCATTCATGCCCTACCTGTATCAACGCAAATCATCGCCACAGGCTCTACTGACCTTGTTGATCCAATTGCCACTACATATCTCTACAAGCGTATGATATCTCTACAAGCCTATGTCACTCAGTCACCGGTTACCACGAATTGGGTGTATATTCAATGAAATTCTTACGGTAAGACACTTATTAGAAAACCAACCAGATATTACATCATTTTCAAAAACGTAAAATCTACATCAACTTCACATGAAACAGTTTTTTTACGATAATATATACAAGATATTCATTTTCAAAACTTTGTACTTCACTTATAAAATGATGAAAAGGTTTTCCTGAGCATCCCATACAGAACAAAAAGGTTTATAAGAGGAACCATTTATTTCACGACAATACTGCTGTGTGGAAGGTGTGTGAATTTGACAGCAGACACTGAGTTTTCGTTTTAATCCAAAAGTGGTCACGCTTTCACATGCTCAGATCAATGTTACCAAACAAGTTGTGTCTGGACTCAATACCATACCCGACCATTTTGTCAATGTTCTCAGCACTCAGATTACTTATTACAGCAGCTATGGAAAACAACATTTACTAATGAACCAGATGAAATGTTGAGCTGCTATCTGTTGAGAAACCTAACAGATAGAATGAGTGAGTGAGTTTAGTTTTACCTCGCTTTTAGCAATATTCAAGCAATATCACGGCAGTGGGACACCAGAAATTGGCTTTACACATTGTACCCATTGGGGAATCGAACCGGGTCTTCAGTGTGACGATTCACCACTAGGCTACCTCGCTGCCCCAGATACAGACCATTTGATTTCATTTGAGACCAATGAATTGCTCACTAACACAAAATCAGATAAATGCAACAAAACCAAATTTTGCAGAGTCATATGAAATCAACAGACCAACTGTGATGATTTGTCTCATAATTTTGGACACCCGAATAAAAAAGTTCTTTAACAAACGATCATTATTTTGTTGTCACTTTTGGCTATTTTTTACGGGGGGAACCACTTCGCTGGTGGAACTGCCAGGTGTGCGCGTTGCACATGTGAAATTTCACTACACACGCTAGCTGATTACCTTAAATGGACTGTAGAATGTCATGAAATGTTCGAGATCAGACTACATATCACAGATCAGCTGTTTTTGCTACCCACTCTGTCACTGGGAATTGGACAGGAAGACCTGTTCTTCAACCTCATAATGTCAACAAGAAAACAACAACCAACCCCATCAGCTCTTTCTCTGATATAAATCAAAATCATTATTCTGACTTGAGACATAACAAATCCCTTTGACTGATAATATACATATCTTCACATGATACATACTACAAAAATTCTACTCTTGAAATACTCTTTCAAATCCAATGCCTGTTCACATATGTGTGAACCCTCCATGATAAGAGAGTTCAGACTTACAAGAGCATCTCAGCTTAATATTAGAGGACAGACCAAAGTGATGCAGGTTTTTACCACTCTGGACAAAACCTCAAGGATGGTTAGGTCTGTTCAAAGAATCATAAAACAGGGTAACATGGATGTTTCTGTCACCCCTGTAGACTGCAACTCTGCACACTGAATTTTTGCACCATACACGTTTGACCCACTAATGTCTCACAATATGTGATGAACTCAAGTAGGCTGCTAGCTGAAGCAGGCATCTCAATCACCATCTGAATCTCAGTTCATCTTGCTTTCATCCTGACACTAACATCACATTATGTCACGTGATGTTTGACGAGCTTCGTCACGTATTAGGTGCGCTCTCCTGGCTGGCTTTCTTCTGTTTGTCCGCCTCCCGCTGCTTGTAGCTGGCCAGGAACCGCTGGAATGACTCACGCTCCCTCAGCTCCTCCTCATCTGCAGACAACAATGCCGACATGTGATTCACATAAGACCAACATCCAGCCTCCTGAAGGTGGCGAAGATAAGACAACCCGTATGTAAACTGATCTCAATCATACCCAATCATGAGTCGGAGTGCTTTTACAAACAGCAAATAAATCTGGACATTTAAGCAATTCCCAACACTGTATTGAGTCCAGAGCTCAACACCATCACTGCACTGCATTGTTATCAGCTTATCACTGCAGTAGTTGTCTGGTGTAAAACCAAGGAGAAACTCTAGAAACTGTACAAGCATCTCTGTCGATGCGGTTAAATATTAATTTCATTTCTTAATTCATTTAAACTAATGTTCTATATAACACATTTTATATTTGGGATTACACTTTCTTAGTAAAGTACAGATTCTAGTACTTTTGTTGGCTGAGCGGGGTAGGCGTCTGACTTTGTGTGCTGGCGATTAGGTCAGACGTCTAGCCCGCTCAGCCAACAAAATTGCTAGAATCTGTACTTTACTAAGAAAGTGTAATCCCAAGTAGTATGTGTTACATTTGACCACTTTCTAAATGGCATTGTGTATTTCATTGTGTTGTATAGTTGTACCTATCTCTGGTTCCTCGTCCATCCCTATGTATTCCTCGTCACTGTCCTCTTCATCAACTCCAGGTGTTATTACCATTTGCCCACTCAGCTTCTTCGGCAGAGACTCCTCTATAAAATACAATGTAAAGTTTCAATTTCAGAGTTGGTAACCCGAATATGCCTCAACATATTTTTCAGAAACGTTTTGTGTTACCACAAATACTATTTCCCAGAGCTCACTCGATTAAAGAGAATTTGACTGCACTTGGGCATTGGACACATGGGTACCTAAGTTACAGCTGACATATATATTGATGGTGTCTACATTAAATTTTTAGACTGTAATGAACTAGAAAGAGTTGAAACTTCACAGTCACACATTTCTGTACTACCAAGACTTGTTGAGCAATTTTCTAACGTATGTCAACAATCATGGAAAAAATGCAAAGAAAGTATGTATTGGCAGTGTATGAATAAAGCCCGTCTGACCGCCCGGGCTAGATTTCTGACGGCCAGTCTAAATTTACATCTAGCCAGCCAGATGGTCTGGTAAAAAGTTTAGATGTTCCATACATCTGAGTAAATTCACCATATCTGGTCTGGTTAAATCCATTTTGGGTTGGAAACATTTAGAAGTTAGCAAGCCTGATGACTGGATGGATTTTTGGCTTATTTCAAACACTGGTAATGGCCAAATCCCATACTGATCCATGCACATCAAAATAGGTGACTAATTGGATTGTTTAAACAACAAACAAACAAACTTGTTAGACCAAGCTTTATCTTTATCATAATTATTCAGTCTGGGTTTAGCAGATCAAGAACTCAAAAGTTAAGGTCATTTTTGTATCCAAATAAACTGCCATGGTTTCACCACATATGCTTGGTGAAAACAGTGCCTGTAAGTTGGGTATTTGTTTTCACTTTTAACAATATTACAGTTATATCCCAGTATGTTAGCCACCAGATATATATGTGGCATACGTTTACAGGTTTTGGTGAAACCCACAGTATCATCATCACAATTCTGAAAACATAGTGAACTGTAATTCGAATTCTCAGTGCCCATGGAACAATCTCTGCAGTGCCTCTAGGCCCCAAACTTTATCTATCGCCAAGATACCTGTATCTTCTGCCATGTCCTTCTTCAATCTCTCCTTTTGTTTCTTCTTCTCTCTCTCCTCCTTTTCCTCTTTCTCTTTCTTCATCTTTTCATACTGAGGACGGTACTCTCTGAAACATGAATCATCATATAAATCTGCTCCTGTGTAACAGGACAATGTCCGTTGAGAACCTTTACAAGTTGTTGTGTGTTTACTAGGGAACATTTCCGTGTCAGAACAACAGAATTACAATAAAGTTTCAGAGAACTATGTGAATACTCAAAGACAAATAAAATCATTTCAAAACCATGATTGTAAACAGTTTCATTTCACAGTGTAAGTCTCTACATAGCTAGGTTTGAAACAAGTTTCAGGTGAATATTACAGAAGTGACCTACTTGTCAAACTCAACAGCGCCCTCTGCAACTTTGTCCAGGAACTGGTCCAACCCCTCCCCTGTGACAGCAGACACACCAACAGTCTGGACCCAAAACAGAGTGATTGAGTGATTGAGTGGGGTGGGAGTGGGGATGTGCTGGGATGGGTGCGTGAGTGAGTGAGTTTAGTTTTACGCCGCCCTTAGCAATATTCCAGCTATATGGTGGTAGTCTGTAAATAATCAAGTCTGGACCAGACCATCCAGTGATCAACAGCATGAGCATCAGTCTACGCAATTGGGAACCGATGACATGTGTCAACCAAGTCAGCGAGCCTGACCACCCGATCCCATTAGTCGCCTCTTACAACAAGCATGGGTTACTGAAGATCAATTGTAACCCAGATCTCCACAGCAAACTCCAGTGCATGCTGTGGCGATGTACAATCAAGACACAAATTATTTTCTGGATCAACAAGAACTTGACAAAGACAAACAATGTGTCAAGATTTTCTAAGATACTGAATCATCTCAACAATATTCATTAACTTCCTTAGCACCTGATAAAGTAAAATCAGTTTAATAAAATAATAATTTGGATTCGAGCTCACATCAATGTATGGTGAACATGACCTTTATTAAACAGTTTCAGGGACAAGGCCCCACTACACTTGACCTTCACCTTGAGATTGGTGTAGAACCGTCCAGTACAAGGCTCATGGACCGGGTGAGGTTGGAGATGTAGGACGTCTCGTGTTCCAAGGCATCATGGAAGGATTCGAAGTCCTGCATCCACTCCACAGCAAAACTGTTACTGACAATGTCAATCTGGAGAGAAATATTCAAATATTTCAGATTACACAAGAGCTAAAACTGCTGTTCCAGATGAATGCATGGAAACAAAATTGTTACTGTTGCACCCTTGTCTGCTTATTACTAAAGTCCATTTGGCTCAAAAGCGGACCGATGAATTGCAATCTAACTCGAAAACTAATAAACATATAATACTCCATGAAACGCTGATCATAATCAAAACCTCAGACTAACTCAGTGAGGTTTTTTTTTTTGCAGAATTTACGTCCTAAAAATAAAAAGTTGTTAAACAAAGTATCATCAAAATTTTGACACAGTTCACTATTTGTTACGAGGGAGGAGTGCGAAGAGAAGAACAGCCAGGTGTGCGAGGAAGGATGGAGACGGTACAGCACAGGTAAATGAATCAAGAACTTTGTCGGCACTTGTGCACTTGCTTCTCGTACACCTGGCTGTTCCTGCATCGTTACAGCCCTACTCATTACACAATACTAAACAAAACGAAATGTGACAACATTCTACAAATGTACATATGTGTTGTGAGATTTGCGGGTGATATAGGAACAATACCTTGTTCATAGCGATGATGAAGGGGAGCTTGGTCTTGTAGAGGATGCTGCAGGCATACAGCATGTTGGACATGAAGGTGACGGGCGACACGCTGCGAGACGTGTCCATCACATACACCACAACCGTTGGGAACGTCGATGCCTGGATACAATCACAACAGTCAATAAGTACGTACAGATACTGGAAGTTACTGTGGTGTTGCCACTTAGTGCGCTCCCATTTAAGTCTGTTTAATATGTTCAACACAAAACAACAACACGTGTTCACAGCTCCCGCACTTTACTTGTCTGCCCATTCAGGCTGCTCATGCGCAGATACATTTCCGTTCTCTTTAATAGCCGGAGAATATAATGTAAACCAGACCATACCGGACAATAAGCACAAACACTACATCCCTCCTTTTTTTTCAAGAAATGAATGATTACTATCATAACACTTAGATAATAAAATTAAAGATTAACATTCACATGTTAATAATGCCAAATTAAATTTACAACCTCCATTATTTCAATACCACTTGACTTCAACATGTTCGAGAAATCGTAAAACCAATCTTGGAAGGAAATCTACTTAAACCTATACTTCAAAGTCTTATCCAGAAATTACCGTACCCAATATATGATAAAGCAATACTGTAACAAAACAAATTCCACAATTTCTGTAGGTCTACATAAAATATGCATACCTTCTGATATAAATTAAATTTAAATATATTCTCAAGTTTACATTTTCACTTCCATTTGTCTGAATTGTTCCTTGAAACAATTGTTCCTTGAATTGTCACTTATGAGTTTACATAACCCAGCACAAAGTCTCCAAATCTTTTCGGAGGCTCTCTTATTCTTGTAGGTCTCTGAGTTACTTCCTGTTTTGCTGCACCCGGTGTACTGTCACTGTCTGTTACTTTAGAAACACTTGTATCTCGTACCTCTGCTGTCTCAGACAACGCACCACGATGTTGACTAGAAACATGACTGTTAGTGTTCTTCACATCACCATCTGGTTTTGACACATACTTTTTAACATGAGTAACATGTCGTCTATACATGCCACCTGTACTAGATTCCAGATCAACTGCATTCCCATACCTGTTCACTACTGTACAAGGTTGAGGATGGAAATTACTGCTTAACTTGTTCTCACGATGTTGTCTAACAAGCACTTTATCCCCTGTCTGTATTGGAGAATGTTGAGCATATCGCTTCAGATCAGCATAATCCTTCCCTTTCATCTTTTGTACAGAGTCGAAGTCTCGGACATCGTCGTCAATACCAAAGTCAACCAATTCTGGCAATTTTGTCCTAATTTTTCTACCAAAGAGCATCTCAGCTGGTGCTTTTCCAGTAGATGAATGCGGCGTACTTCTGTACATCATGAGGAAATGTTGCAATTCCTGATTCCAATTTTTCTCTTCCACCTGAGAAATCCTCAATATCTTCAGCAGTGACTTGTTCTGTCTCTCGACCTCTCCATTTGCCTGGGGCCAATAAGGTGTGGATGTGTTGTGGATTATTCCCTCTTGTTTCATAAAGTCCTCAAAACTGTCACTGATGAACTGTGGACCATTGTCTGTCTTCAGTGTATAAGGCAAACCATGTGTAAGAAAAGCCTTTTTCAAACAGCCAATGATGGCATCCGCTGAAATTTTCTTCAGAATGTAAAGTTCAACAAGAGTCATCAGAAGATGACATATCCCCCCGGACCCCACATCTTTGAAAGAACAAATCATCTGACAGTTACTTAAAGTCCAGCTTGATTTTAGACTAAGTGCAAATCGTTTCCATGGAAATCATCAAAAAAATAAATGACAAAAATCTGCAAATAGCAAAAGGCACCACTTTGGGATCTGCCTCACATATCTGCCAAGTTTTGCTGAAAGATATTAAGAAGTTTTCGCGTTGTGCTCCGGAAACAAAACCCATCCCTTCCTTTTGAGACTAAGTTCGAATCATTTCCATGGAAACCGAGAAAATAATAAATCACAAATATCTGCAAATAGCAAAAGGCATCACTTCAATATCTGCCTCACATATCTGCCAAGTTTTGCTGAAAGATGTAGAGAGGTTTTTGAGTTGTGCTCCGGAAACGAAGCCCACCCCTCACTTTTGGGATTAAGTCCGAATTGTTTCCATGGAAACCGGGAAAAATAAAAATGCCAAAAATCTGCAAATAGCAAAAGGCACAACTTTAGGATCTGTTTGATATATCTATCAAGTTTTGTTGAAAAATATTAACGGTTCTTGAGTTGTGCTCTGGAAACGAAGCCCACCCCTCACTTTTGGGACTAAGTCCGAATCGTTTCCATGGAAACCGGGAAAAAAAAATGCCAAAAATCTGCAAATAGCAAAAGGCACCACTTAAGGTTCTGTTTGATATATCTACCAAGTCTTGTTGAAAAATATTGAACGGTTCTTGAGTTATGCTCTGGAAACGAAGCCCACCCCTCACTTTTGGGACTAAGTCCGAATCGTTTCCATGGAAACCGGGAAAAATTAAAATGCCAAAAATCTGCAAATAGCAAAAGGCACCACTTAAGGTTCTGTTTGATATATCTACCAAGTCTTGTTGAAAAATATTGAACGGTTCTTGAGTTATGCTCTGGAAACGAAGCCCACCCCTCACTTTTGGGACTAAGTCCGAATCGTTTCCATGGAAACCCGGAAAAATAAAAATGCCAAAAATCTGCAAATAGCAAAAGGCACCACTTAAGGTTCTGTTTGATATATCTACCAAGTCTTGTTGAAAAATATTGAATGGTTCTTGAGTTATGCTCCGGAAACGAAAGCAATCCTTACTTTTTGAGACTAAGTTCAAAATGTTTCCATGGAAACCGGGAAAAATAAAATGCCAAAAATCGGCAAATAGCAAAAGGCACAACTTTAGGATCTGTTTCATACATCTACCAAGTTTTGTTGAAAATATTGAACGGTTCTTGAGTTATGCTCGAAACGAAGCCCACCCTCACTTTTGGGACTAAGTCCGAATCGTTTCCATGGAAACCGGGAAAAATAAAATGACAAAAATCTGTGAAATGCAAAAGGCACCACTTTAGGATCTGTTTGATATATCTACCAAGTTTTGTTGAAAAATATTGAACGGTTCTTGAGTTATGCTCCGGAAACGAAGCCCACCTTTCTTTAAGACTAAGTCCAAAACGTTTCCATGGAAACCGAGAAAAATAAAAATGACAATTATCTGTAAATAGCAAAAGGCACCACCTTAGGTTATTTTTGACATATCTACCAATTTTGGTTAAAAAATATCGAATGGTCTTTGAGTTATGGTCCGGAAACAAAATGATTACGGACGGACGGACGGACGGACGGACGGACGGACGGACAGACGGAGAGGCGACGACTATATCCCACCGCATTATATGCCGGTGGGATAAAAAATCTACTGTAGTAGTCCACTACCACTAGAATGTTATCTCCCGAGGGCAACGGTCCGAGGAGATCAGCTGCCAAATGTTGCCACGGTAGTGATGGTAAAGTTGTTCGAAACAATGGTAGGGGAAGATTTGGACTTGATACAACTTGACATCCATGACATGACTTGCAGTGTGCTTCAGCTTGTGCATCAATACCTGGCCACCATACTTTGGTTCTCAGTCTCTGTTTCATTTTCACCACCCCTGGGTGACCTTCATGAGCCAAACACAACACCTTGTCCCTGAGGCACATAGGAATAACTAATCTAGTTCCCCGAAGAACAACCTTTCCAATCGCTGAGAGTTCATGTCTCACAGGAACATATTTCACATTTGTCATCATATGCCATCTGCCTGATAATAAGCCCTCCCTGATTACTTTCAGTTCACTGTCCGATTCAGATGCATTTTCAACATCACTAGTTGTCAAGGCTGCTGGCGTTGATTCGGATGCGACGAATCGAACATACTCGTCGGCTTCACTTGAATTCCTTGTCATCGCAGTTTGTTGATTTTACCTCAGTAGTCTAGAAAGACAGTCAGCAATATTGTTCTCTCCTTTAATGTACTTAACACTGTAATCATAGGCTTGCATCCGCAACACCCAGCGTTCAATTCTAGGACATGGCCTTGAATGGATAGCGTGTATGAACTGCAGTGGTTTGTGATCTGTTAGAATTTCAAAATGGGCTCCATACAGGTAAGCATGGAATCGTTCACATGCCCATACCAAGGCTAAAGCCTCTTTCTCAGTTTGTGAGTAGCGTTTTTCTACATCAGTCAAACTCGAAAGAACGCAGCCATCTTCGCCAACGTGGTCCCAGACTTGATGTTTCACTACAGTCGAAACTGTGAAGGTGTCCAATGTCACCAAATTTAACTGTCGTCATGATAGCTAGAACTATAACTATCCTCGTCACCATTCATGTGGTGTTGCCACTTAGTGCGCTCCCATTTAAGTCCGTTTAATATGTTCAACACAAAACAACAACACGTGTTCACAGCTCCCGCACTTTACTTGTCTGCCCATTCAGGCTGCTCATGCGCAGATACATTTCCGTTCTCTTTAATAGCCGGAGAATATAACGTAAACCGGACCATACCGGACAATAAGCACAAACACTACAGTTACCAATATTGCAACAGCTTTTTACTGACATCTACTATTACAGGAATCACACCTTCTTAGTAAGTATAGAAAGCTGTGTTAATTTGGTATCCAAATTTTCATGTTTATTTTTCAATTATCTGAAATAATCTATGGGTTCTTCCATGTTAATTAATGTGTCCCAGCTGAAATCTTTATGATTATCAGGCATGTATAATGGCCAAAGCTGCTGCTTTTGTAGCTTTCTTGAATGTACATAGAGAGAATGGGCATGGTTATGCACCAATTTCAGCAATATTCCAGCAATATCAAGATGGGCAATGCAATAACGGCTTCACACAGTGTACCCATGTGGGTGTACAACCCAGGTCTTCGGCATGACAAGCGAACGATTTAACCACTAGACAACCTGGTCGTACTGAATATACAGGGAAGACACAGTGTTCACGAATAGCGTCTGACCCTCTGACAAATCCGGCAGATTAGACAACGGTCCGATAGAAATCTACAACCCGCCGGCCCCAGTTTCTGACTGTATATTTCACAATGACTTTGACTGAAGTTGTTATATGTGACATGTGACACTTGTTTGCTGAATATAAATTTTATGTTTGTTAATAATTTCAATGCCAATATAAGAAATATTAAATCTGAAATGTGTGTTTAATTTTATTCTATGGGTCCTGTGAATTTTCAATGGGTCAGACAGACATCTGAAACTTACAGGACCGAAAGTACTGTTACTTTGAAACACAATTCATGAACACTGAAGACAGTGAGTGGTTTTATGCCGCTCTCAATTAAGACCAGCAACGTCAGCCAGTCAGGATGAGGAACAACACCATAGGCTTCGGTCCACCCATGTTGGGAATCATGCAGCATCAGGGATAGAAACCCTTCAAAATTTCCCACCAGACCACAGGACCAGTGCGTGGACAATAATTAGTGGTCCAGTCTGTACTTCACAGGTCCAAAATAACATTCGTCGATTTACTGAACTATCATATACAAAATTCGAACTAACCTGTAGAGGTTTAAGATTCTTTGAATATATTCCTCCTTGGGGTACTTATAAGCATTTAAATGTCCATTTAAATTCCCTACGACAGTTGTAACAATATTTGAATAAAATATTTACAAAACAAAAACTACGTTTTGTCTTGTGAGACCACCCTTACAGGGCCTTCCGGCCCCCTACAGCCAAGAGCAGGTAACTCTAGACCGTAACCTCGTACCTCACTTTCCATGCTGAACGAAGTCAGACAGAATGCTTGAGGGGAGGTGAGAGATACCCCAAGGAGGAATATATTCAAAGAATCTTAAACCTCTACAGGTTAGTTTGATTCTTTTTATATATTCCTCCTTGGGGTACTTATAAGCATAAGACAGACTCCTAAAGGCGGATCTCAGGAGCGGCATTCTGTCTGCTTAAACACCCCGACAAGAAGTGGAATTTCCCAAGCTAATTATAGCAGAAAAGGCACACTTACCCGGTCGCGTGTCCACCAAAGCCAATCAGGCGGGGCATGAGCCAGGGTCAGGGTTAAACGTATGCAAATTTGTCCAACTAAACCTCAGCTAATGCAAGCGAGCCAGAACACACCCTCCCTCCTTCCCGTAATCTACCGGAGTGAAGATAAGGGTCCCATAATAAACCCAGAAACAAAATGCGGAATATGAACAGCAAAGTTTCCAAGGGCAGTTTAGTCTAGAGCTTCTCGGTTAGAAAGCAAGAGACATGGGAATAAAACCAGCACCACATAAAACCCATCACCAAGGGAAAAATGTAACAAGATTTGTAAAACCCAACACCAGTGTTAAAAATTGGCAGATAATGGTTCACACAATAAAAAACCTCGAAAGCTCAATCGGCTAGAGAGGTGGAACCATGCCCACTGGAGAGAACTGACTGACTGACGCTCACGGAGTACCCTGTCAAGTTGGTTGCCGGATGATATAAGCCTCCAAATAGCCGCTGAGCAGATCTTATGGGCAGGGCTGCATCGTAAGCTGTCGATGAGCTACTGCCCTAACGAATGAGCTTTCAACCCAACAGGGGATCCGGACAGGAAGGCTGAGTGAAAGCTGGGGAGCTCAATATAGCCGCCACATGGAAGGGACTATCCTTCTTAGGACGGTAAGTCTCAGGCAGACGAATGCTAACTCTGTCTTTGTGAAAAACAGTAAGCGCGGGATCGGCCGACATTGCGTGAATATCGCCAACACGCCTGCCAGAAGTCACCGCCACAAGAAACGCCGTCTTCCACGTCAACAGCTGGAGGGAAAGAGCCGACAGATTGTGAAACAGTGGACCGGACAGCCAATCAAGAACGATTGACAAGTCCCACGGGGGACTAATCTGTCGGACAACCGGACGGATTCTGTCCACACCTGCTAAAAAGTGCTGTACAAGAGGGTGCTGCCCCAAGAGAGCACCGTCAACAGCAATATGAAACGCAGAAATAGCCGTAGAATATCCACGAACGGTGGAAGCCGCTAGACCGGCTTCCAGCGAGGACTGGAGGAATTCTAACACAACAGACTAAATCTGTAGAAAGGGATCAAGAATCCCCTGTTGACACACCAGCGCTGAATAACAGGCCCATCTATCCTCATATTGAACGTTTGTCGAATCCCTCCGAAGCCAGAATTGTGTCTGCAACTGGTGCAGGAATTCCGCTTCGCATGGAGGCGATCCCTGATAGCTGCCAAGCCATCCACTGAATCCTGGGATTCGTGGGAAGTAGCTCCGTTCTGGGATAGGAGGTCCGGTCGAAAAGGTAATAGAACAGGAGGCTGAGCCAGAAACCTGAGAATTACGGAAACCAGCTTTGTGCCGACCAAAGGGGTGCCAGAAGCACAAGTAGCCGAGCTGGTTGTGCGGTCAGCTCGACAGGACCCTGGAAATCAGTGGTATCGGGGAACGCCCACAGTACCCTGTCCGTCCAATCTAGCTGAAAGTGCGTTGGCTAACGCACGGATCCGAATCCGGGAGCAAAACACAGGAATCTGGTTCGTCACCCCAGACGCCAAACAGATCCACCTGGAACGACCGAACAACTAGGAGATAATCGAATATCTCCCGGTCGAGCATCCACTGCGTGTGGGGCTAGTATACGCCGTGAGAGAGCATCTGCACGGACGTTGTCTACCCGGGAGATAAACAGGCAAAACCGAATGTTGAACTGATCGCACCACAGTAGAAACTGCCACGCCTCCTGAAGGAGCGCGACGGAGACACTGTGCCGCCTTGCTTGAGAATGTAAGACATGGCTGTTTGATTGTCCATTTCTAGACGAACCACACGGCCCTGCACCAACACCGGAAGCACTTTCGAACACCTTGCGGACTGCTCTCAGTTCTAACACATTGATGTGTAGGCTGACCTCCGCGCCCGACCAGAGGCCGGAGGCTGAGTGTTTCGCCAGGACCCCCAACCTGTGAGGGAGGCGTCCGTCCTGAACTGAGAGGGAGGGTGTCGGGTGTCGAGGGGATCCCCTGGACAAATTCCCGGCGTCCGTCCACCATCGCAAGTGAGGGATTAACCACTCTGGCGTTATGAGCATAATCTCGTAGCCCTGCGAGTGGGACCACAGCTGAGCTAATGCTTGCTGAATTGGTCGCATCCTCAAGCGGCGACGCCAAAACCCGTCCACTGTCGCCGCCATGTTGCCATGCAACCGAAGCCATGTTCGGGCCGACGCAACGGGGGACTGGAGGAACTGTAACACAGTCCTTCGGACTTTGACGATGCGGTCCGGAGCAAGGGAAACAATCCCTAGAGCCGTGTTGAACCTGGCTCCCAAGAATATCAGATCCTGCGTCGGAACGAGGTCTGATTTCTTGAGATTGATAATCCAGCCCAGTGACACCAGAGTATCCAGCACGCACAGTGTGGAGGCTCTGCTTAACTGAGGCCCTAAGGCCCGTAGAAGCCAATCGTCCAGGTACGGGTGACAACACCTGCCCTGAGACCTGGCTAACTGAGCTGGGATTAGCATAAGTTTGGTGAACACCCTTGGCAGTTGTAACAATATTTGAATAAAATATTTACAAAACAAAAACTACGTTTTGTCTTGTGAGACCACCCTTACAGGGCCTTCCGGCCCCCTACAGCCAAGAGCAGGTAACTCTAGACCGTAACCTCGTACCTCACTTTCCATGCTGAACGAAGTCAGACAGAATGCGGGGAGGTGGGCGGGCGTACCCCAATGAGGAATATATTCAAAGAATCTTAAACCTCTACAGGTTAGTTTGATTCTTTTTATATATTCCTCCTTGGGGTACTTATAAGCATAAGACAGACTCCTAAAGACGGATCTCAGGAGCTGCATTCTGTCTGCCAACACCCCGACAAGAAGTGGAATTTCCCAAGCTAATTATAGCAGAAAAGGCACACTTACCCGTCACGTGTCCACCAAAGCCAATCAGGCGGGGCATGAGCCAGGGTCAGGGTTAAACGTGATGCAAATTTGTCCAACGAAAACCTCGCTAATGCAACGAACGAGACACACCCTCCCTCCTTCCCGTAATCTACCGAAGTGAAGATAAGGGTCCCGCGAATAAAACCCAGAAACGAAATGCCGGAATATGAACAGCAAAGTTTCCAAGGGCAGTTTAGTCTAGAGCTTCTCGGTTAGAAAGCAAGAGACATGGGAATAAAAAACCATCACCACATAAAACCCATCACCAAGGGAAAAATGTAACAAGATTTGTAAAACCCAACACCAGTGTTAAAAATTGGCAGATAATGGTTCACACAATAAAAAACCTCGAAAGCTCAATCGGCTAGAGAGGTGGAACCATGCCCACTGGAGAGAACTGACTGACCGAACCGAGCACGCTCACTGGAGAGTCTGTCAAGTTGGTAATGACGGATGAACGCATTCGACGGCTCCAAACAGCCGCTGAGCAGATCTCCTCAATGGGCAGGGCTGCAGCGCAGCTGTCGATGTAGCTACTGCCCTAACCGAATGAGCTTTCAACCCAACAGGCGGATACTTCTGTTTGAGTATAACTCATATGTATGGCAGAGACAAGCCACCGAGAAATGGTCTGCTTGGTCGCCGGAAGACCAGCCTGAACCCCGCCATAACAACAAAACAATTGGTTACCCTTACGGGTACCCCTTGTTCGTTTGATATAAGCCTGAAGTGTCTTACGGACATCTAAGACGGAGCACGACGTGAGAGAGGTACCGGACAGGGAAGGCTGAGTGAAAGCTGGGAGCTCAATAGGCGCTCGCCACATGGAAGGGACTATCCTTCTTAGGACGGTAAGTCTCAGGCAGACGAATGCTAACTCTGTCTTTGTGAAAACAGTAAGCGGGATGGGCCGACATTGCGTGAATATCGCCAACCCGCCTGCCAGAAGTCACCGCCACAAGAAACGCCGCCTTCCACGCCAACAGCTGGAGGGAAAGAGCCGACAGATTGTGAAACAGTGGACCGGACAGCCAATCAAGAACGATTGACAAGTCCCCACGGGGACTAATCTGTCGGACAACCGACGGATTCTGTCCACACCTGCTAAAAGCTGTACAAGAGGTGCTGCCCCAAAGAGAGCACCGCCAACAGCAATATGAACGCAGAAATAGCCGCAGATACGGCAGAATATCTCGAACGGTGGAAGCCGCTAGACCGGCTTCCAACCGAGACTGGAGGAATTCTAACACACAGACTAAATCTGTAGAAAAGGGATCAAGAATCCCCTGTTGACACACCAGCGAATAACAGGCCCATCTATCCTCATATTGAACGTTTGTCGAATCCTCCGCGAAGCCAGAATTGTGTCTGCAACTGGTGCAGGAATTCGCTTCGATGGAGGCGATCCCTGATAGCGCCAAGCCACCCACTGAATCCTGGGATTCGGGTGGGCCCGCTCTGGGATAGGAGGTCCGGTCGAAAAGGTAATAGAACAGGAGGCTGAGCCAGAAACCTGAGAATTACCGGAAACCAGCTTTGTGCCGACCAAAGGGTGCCAGAAGCACAAGTAGCCGAGCTGGTTGTCGCGGTCAGCGACAGGACCCCTGGAAATCAGTGGTATCGGGGAACGCCCACAGTACCCTGTCCGTCCAATCTAGCTGAAAGGCGCCGTTATTAACGCATCTCGATCCGAACGAGGAGCAAAACACAGGAATCTGGTTCGCCACCCCAGCACGAAACAGATCCACCTGGAACGACCAACAACTAGGAGATAATCCCGAATATCTCCGTCGAAAGCATCCACTGTATGGGGCTAGTATACGCCCGAGAGAGCATCTGCACGGACGTTGTTCACCCCGGGAGATAAACAGGCAAAACCCGAATGTTGAACTGATCGCACCACAGTAGAAACTGCCACGCCCCTGAAGGAGGCGGAGACACTGTGCCGCCTTTGCTTGAGAATGTAAGACATGGCTGTTTGATTGTCCATTTCTAGATCGAACCACACGGCCCTGCACCAACACCGGAAGCACTCGAACACCTTGCGGACTGCTCTCAGTTCTAACACATTGATGTGTAGGCTGACCTCCCGCTCCGACCAGAGGCGGTCGAGGCTGAGTGCTCGCCAGGACCCCAACCTGTGAGGGAGCGCCCGCCTGAACTGAGAGGGAGGGTGTCGGGTGTCGAGGGGATCCCCCTGGACAAATTCCCGACGCCCGGCCCACCATCGCAAGTGAGGATTAACCACTCTGGCGTTATGGAGCATAATCTCATTAGCCCTGGCGAAAGGGGACCACAGCTGAGCTAATGCTTGCTGAATTGGTCGCGATCCTCAAACGCCAAGACGCCAAACCATCGCCCACTGTCGCCGCCATGTTGCCATGCAAACCGAAGCCATGTTCGGGCCGGACGAACGGGGACTGGAGGAACTGTAACACAGTCCTTCGGACTTTGACGATGCGGTCCGGAGCAAGGGAAACAATCCCTAGCGCCGTGTTGAACCTGGCTCCCAAGAATATCAGATCCTGCGTCGGAACGAGGTCTGATTTCTTGAGATTGATAATCCAGCCCAGTGACACCAGAGTATCCAGCACGCACAGTGTGGAGGCTCTGCTTAACTGAGGCCCTAAGGCCCGTAGAAGCCAATCGTCCAGGTACGGGTGACAACACCTGCCCTGAGACCTGGCTAACTGAGCTGGGATTAGCATAAGTTTGGTGAACACCCTTGGCAGTTGTAACAATATTTGAATAAAATATTTACAAAACAAAAACTACGTTTTGTCTTGTGAGACCACCCTTACAGGGCCTTCCGGCCCCCTACAGCCAAGAGCAGGTAACTCTAGACCGTAACCTCGTACCTCACTTTCCATGCTGAACGAAGTCAGACAGAATGCGGGGAGGTGGGCGGGCGTACCCCAAGGAGGAATATATTCAAAGAATCTTAAACCTCTACAGGTTAGTTTGATTCTTTTTTATATATTCCTCCTTGGGGTACTTATAAGCATAAGACAGACTCCTAAAGACGGATCTCAGGAGCGGCATTCTGTCTGCTTAAACACCCCGACAAGAAGTGGAATTTCCCAAGCTAATTATAGCAGAAAAGGCACACTTACCCGGTCACGTGTCCACCAAAGCCAATCAGGCGGGGCATGAGCCAGGGTCAGGGTTAAACGATGCAAATTTGTCCAACTTAACCCTCGCTAATGCAGCGAACGAGACACACCCTCCCTCCTTCCGTAATCTACCGAGGAAGTGAAGATAAGGGTCCCATAATAAACCCAGAAACGAAATGCCGGAATATGAACAGCAAAGTTTCCAAGGGCAGTTTAGTCTAGAGCTTCTGGGTAGAAAGCAAGAGACATGGGAATAAAACCATCACCACATAAAACCCATCACCAAGGGAAAAATGTAACAAGATTTGTAAAACCCAACACCAGTGTTAAAATTGGCAGATAATGGTTCACACAATAAAAACCTCAAAGCTCAATCGGCTAGAGAGGTGGAACCATGCCCACTGGAGAGAACTGACTGACCGAACCGAAAGCACGCTCACTGGAGAGTCTGTCAAGTTGGTAATGACGGATGAGCGTACTCGGACGGCTCCAAATAGCAGCGAGCAGATCTCCTCAATGGGCAGGGCTGCAGCGTAAGCTGTCGATGTAGCTACTGCCCTAACCGAATGAGCTTTCAACCCAACAGGCGGGATACGCCCTGTTTGAGTATAACTCATATGTATGGCAGAGACAAGCCACCGAGAAATGGTCTGCTTGGTCGCCGGAAGACCAGCCTGAACCCCGCCATAACAACAAAACAATTGGTTACCCCTACGGGTACCCTTGTTCGCTTGATATAAGCCTGAAGTGTCTTTACGGACATCTAAGACGGAGCACACGTAGAGAGGTACCGGACAGGAAGGCTGAGTGAAAGCTGGGAGCTCAATAGGAAGCGCCGTCACATGGAAGGGACTATCCTTCTTAGGACGGTAAGTCTCAGGCAGATCTAATGCTAACTCTGTCTTTGTGAAAAACAGTAAGCGGGATCGGCCGACATTGCGTGAATATCGCCAACCCGCCTGCCAGAAGTCACCGCCACAAGAAGCGCCGTCTTCCACGCCAACAGCTGGAGGGGAAAGAGCCGACAGATTGTGAAACAGTGGACCGGACAGCCAATCAAGAACGATTGACAAGTCCCACGGGGGACTAATCTGTCGGACAACCGGACGGATTCTGTCCACACCTGCTAAAAAGCGCTGTACAAGAGGGTGCTGCCCCAAGAGAGCACCGTCAACAGCAATATGAAACGCAGAAATAGCCGTATACGGCAGAATATCCCCGAACGGTGGAAGCCGCTAGACCGGCTTCCAACCGAGACTGGAGGAATTCTAACACACAGACTAAATCTGTAGAAAAGGGATCAAGAATCCCCCTGTTGACACACCAGCGCGAATAACAGGCCCATCTATCCTCATATTGAACGTTTGTCGAATCCCTCCGCGAAGCCAGAATTGTGTCTGCAACTGGTGCAGGAATTCGCTTCGCATGGAGGCGATCCCTGATAGCTGCCAAGCCACCCACTGAATCCTGGGATTCGGGTATGCCCGTTCTGGGATAGGAGGTCCGGTCGAAAAGGTAATAGAACAGGAGGCTGAGCCAGAAACCTGAGAATTACCGAAACCAGCTTTGTGCCGACCAAAGGGGTGCCAGAAGCACAAGTAGCCGAGCTGGTTGTCGCGGTCAGCTGCGACAGGACCCTGGAAATCAGTGGTATCGGGGAACGCATACAGTACCCTGTCCGTCCAATCTAGCTGAAAGCCGTTGGCTAACGCACCCGGATCCGAATCGGGAGCAAAACACAGGAATCTGGTTCGTCACCCCAGACGCAAACAGATCCACCTGGAACGACCGAACAACTAGGGAGATAATCCCGAATATCTCCCCGGTCGAGCATCCACTCGTGTGGGGCTAGTATCACGCGCGTGAGAGAGCATCTGCACGGACGTTGTCTACCCCCGGGAGATAAACAGGCAAAACCCGAATGTTGAACTGATCGCACCACAGTAGAAACTGCCACGCCTCCTGAAGGAGCGACGGAGACACTGTGCCGCCTTGCTTGAGAATGTAAGACATGGCTGTTTGATTGTCCATTTCTAGATCGAACCACACGCGGCCCTGCACCAACACCCGGAAGCACTCGAACACCTTGGCGGACTGCTCTCAGTTCTAACACATTGATGTGTAGGCTGACCTCCGCTCCGACCAGAGGCGGAGGCTGAGTGCTCAGCCCAGGACCACCCCAACCTGTGAGGGGGCGTCCGTCTGAACTGAGAGGGAGGGTGTCGGGTGTCGAGGGGATCCCCTGGACAAATTCCCGGCGTCCGCCCACCCATCGCAAGTGAGGGATTAACCACTCTGGCGTTATGAGCATAATCTCGTAGCCCTGCGAGTGGGACCACAGCTGAGCTAATGCTTGCTGAATTGGTGCGCATCCTCAAGCGCCAAGACGCCAAACCACGCCCACTGTCGCCGCCATGTTGCCGTGTAAACCGAAAGCCATGTTCGGGCCGACGAACGCGGGACTGGAGGAACTGTAACACAGTCCTTCGGACTTTGGCGATGCGGTCGGAGCAAGGGAAACAATCCCTAAGCGCCGTGTTGAACCTGGCTCCCAAGAATATCAGATCCTGCGTCGGAACGAGGTCTGATTTCTTGAGATTGATAATCCAGCCCAGTGACACCAGAGTATCCAGCACGCACAGTGTGGAGGCTCTGCTTAACTGAGGCCCTAAGGCCCGTAGAAGCCAATCGTCCAGGTACGGGTGACAACACCTGCCCTGAGACCTGGCTAACTGAGCTGGGATTAGCATAAGTTTGGTGAACACCCTTGCGCCGTGGAGATGCCGAAGGGAGAGCACGCGAAACTGGTAGCACGCCCCGCCGAAGGAGAACCGGAGGTACTTCTTGAATTGGGTGCATTGGAACATGGAGGTATGCGTCTTTGAGATCGATTGACGTAAGCCAATCCCCTGTCTCGACGGAGGAGATCACTGACCTGAGTGTCTCCATCCTGAAAGACGGCACCTCCAGTAATTTGTTCAGCCCTCTGAGATTCAGAATGGGTCTGAACCCTCCATCCTTTTTGGTCACAAGGAAGTAGGTGGAATAAAACCCCTCTTCTCGCTGACTCACAGGAACCACCTCGATGGCCGCCTTGGTCAGTAAAGACTGAACCTCGGCACGGAGGACATCCGCTTTGTCGCACAGGCGTGCCGAACCCCGGCACGGAGGGCTGTGGCATGCAGGACCCAGGGATTTGAGGTGGCTGCCTCCCACTCCCGGAGGAATAGGGACAGCCGGCCGCCGACAGGGACGTGTGGCAAGAGGCAGTGCACCCCCACCGTCGGCAAGTCTCCGCTTGCGTGAGTGGGGGGCAACAAGGGCTCTGGGGAATGAATCAGTGGGAAGCCGGGGCTGGCTTCCCCTTGCCCCGAAAAGACTGCTGCGCTGGAGCAGGCTTGCCCCTGCCTCTCGTGCGCCTGCTCCGCTTGGACTGCAAAGGGGCAGCCCACTTAACAACATCCTTCGCCGAGGCAGAAGGGTAAGCGGACGCACTAGCGGGGAGGACGGATGGCGTGGAGCGGAGGGCTGCTCCAACAAAGGCTTTGAGTCCTTAAAGGTAGAGACAGCCTCCGCGGCCTCCCTTACCACCTGCAAGGCCCCAGGGAATAGGGAAGATCCCATGGTATAGGGCAATGACAGTAGAGCTTGCTGTGTGGCCGGCGAATACCAGCGCCACAGACAGCCACAGGCGGCGCAAGCCCATGGCGGCACCCATCATCTGGCTGGCACAGCACCGAATGCTGTCGAGCCAGATGCAGTGTATCGATCCGTTAACTGCCGAGCGAGCACCGACTCCGATGAATCGGCACCGCAAGCCCTGTGGGCCACCAGCTGTCCCTGCAACGCAGACAGGTAGGCTGAATGGATGGCTACTTTAAGTTGCTGGGCCGCGCACCGGTAACATTCTTCGAATGACCGGTAGGCAGACTTCAGCGGCAGTGACGTACTAGCCGGAAAAGGGGGGAGGCGCCTGCCCTGCCTGGCCGAGGCCAGGGAGGACGAAGACGACCCTCCTAACGTGACTGAGGCAAAGACGCACTCGTCCACCACTGGTGGTTCGAAGAGCGTCTCCTCACCTAACTGGTACCGCCTGCCGACGTCAGGCAAATCAAAACGCGAGCGAGTACCAGCCAGGAGCGGATTCACCACCTCACTGACCAGTGATGGGAGAATGCGTAGGCGTGCCTCTGCGACCCGGTTAGGTGCGAACGCCTCCCCCGGGAGCCAAAACTCGCTGGGTCGGGTGCCGGGGCGGGAACAGCCACCTCGCGGCAGGACCGGCGATCTTATCCCGAACCTGCCAGTGACGAGGCAAAGGAGTACGGCACTCCCGCCTCCGATTCCACCGTCCCTTCCTCCTCCTCCATATCGACCTCGGCAGAATCCTCGGCCGCCATAATCTCAGACTCCTGAGAGAACGCCGAGGAGACGCCAGAGGCAGGACCAGAAAAACTCATAAGGTCAAGAGGAGCCAGGGGAAAAACATCGCCCTGCGGGAGGAACCAGCGCCAGGTCGCCGAAGTCGCCGAGAGGAACCTGCGCAACAGGCTTCCCGGCAACCCAGACTGGCTGCCAGGCACCGAGGTATCCCGAACTGGTCGGGCGCCTATGGCGACCGCCAGTCGGGACACCAGGCAATGACAGGGGCAAACCTGTATCGCCGGCACCAGGCACCTGTGACAGACCAGCATAAAGCCAGATCGCCACCAGGCGCCGAGGGCATGCCATCACCAGGGCGAAGCCAGGATTAAGCCGCCCGGGAGGCGTTCTCCGAGCCGGCTTCGGGCCGCGAATAACCCCCAGATGTCAGCCCGCCCCGGCGACCCGGGCGCTGAGCTCCTTACGGAACCCTCGCTTAACGCCCGTATCAATCAGGGACTTGACTGGCGACATCTGCTCCTGGAAAAAAGCGGTTAGCGAATCAACAGGAACACTTTTACAGGTGCTGAATCAAGAGGGGGTGGGGTACAGAGACGGAAGCAGTAGGAGATGCAGAAGGGGCATGAGTGCGTGAAGGCGAAGCCGCTTGGTCGCGCTTTTAGCTTTCTTGGGAGCCGGCTCGGCGTGGGAAGCGGCCCCGTGGACCCCTTTTTACTATGGGGGAGCTTGGGACGGGGATCCTGTGCCCAGAGATCACCCCACCGAAGCAGGTTGCTGTAAAACAGCGTGTCTATCCGCCTCGCCGAATGGTTTGGGGCGAGAACATGGCACATGCCGCACCCCTCTTCCTCATGTTCCTTCTGCACTAAACAGCGTAAGCGAACCTCGTGGGTATCCCATGCGGGGAATTGCAGCAAGGCACGAAGTACAGGGTTTAAACTGCAACAAGTAAAAACCTGTGCAGCAATCTACCCTATACCCACATACAAATACATGTAAAAAGAGGCATGGGCGACACAACTAATCGCGACAACGTGGCATGCAGTTGACAACCTAGTACACACTGCAGCATAACTAACAATTCACGCTTTTTTAGCGTAATATAGAAAATGCGAGCAGTAGACATACCCTACACGTTACAAAGATACAAATAAAAACCACTAAAACCACCTGTAACATTGAAAACCACATGGGAAACCAATGAACAGGAAGGCTAGCGAAGGGACCTGTCCGCCATCTTGACACGCACTAGCGAGCCGACGCTGACAGGTACCAAGTTACAACGAGAAATTATGAATGAAAAAATTCAGAAAAAACCTCCAATTCGCCCATGCAGGGAAAAAAGAGAACCATACATACAGTTGCAGTTTCTGAAACACTCATAACTCTCTTAGTCGCAAGGAAAAACCTTCTGGTATGGACCCACGTCTTGTCGGTACAACGACAGCATGGAAAGTGAGGTACGAGGTTACGGTCTAGAGTTACCTGCTCTTGGCTGTAGGGGGCCGGAAGGCCCTGTAAGGGTGGTCTCACAAGACAAAACGTAGTTTTTGTTTTGTAAATATTTTATTCAAATATTGTTACAACTGTCGTAGGGAATTTAAATGGACATTTAAATGCTTATAAGTACCCCAAGGAGGAATATATAAAAAAGAATCACTGGCCACCAGGACCACTGCAAACTAATTTAGTGGTCCTGATGAATTTTTACTAGCCAGCGACCACAGGACCCAAATTTCGCACACAGCATGCATGGGACTTCAGTATCAATAGCGAATGATTTAACCAAAAGACTGCCCCTCCAACCCACGGAACAAAATCATAGAATCATAAACACTAGTTCTGTATAACACTTTGACAAAGAGTGCCAGCTCCAGCACTAGCAGTGTCCAGGTTAACTCACTCACCAGGGCCTCTGTGATGATACTGCCAGAAGCTGACCAGGTGAACACTTCTATCTGCCCAGGAGTGTCGATGATCACATGCCTGAAACACATCACACTATGTACACAATGTCTCCTGCAAAGTTGGCATTTAGAATGCCCTCCATTATTACTCGTCTATGTGTCTAGTTACGAGTAAATGTAGACACAGATTACTCCACAGCATCCCTCAACAGAATCTCTATTTCAGATGCACCCAGAACAATCAACCAAATACCTCCAGTAACAAAACCTTATGTCCCAGTGAGTGTGTTTAGTTTTATGCTGCTTTGAGCAGTATTACAGCAATATCACGACCAGGAATGGGCTTCACACATTGTACATATGTAGGGAATCAAACCGGGATCTTCAGCATTACGAGTCAATGCTTTAACCACTAGGCTACCCCATCGCTATGTCCCAATTTGGTATTCCAGCATCACTGGGAGCTGTCTGTGTACATATGACCTAAGTAGTCAACACTCTGAGCTCTTTGTCCTTGTTGATCGTGCAAGCTTTTAACATACCATAACAAAAATATTCATGCTCTGTGCTTACCGACATTCTGCAGACCTCTTCTCAATAAAGCCCATGACCTAAAAGAATCAACATATTTAACAAAGAAATTTACCATGTGAACTTGACAGAGCTAACTCTCAGAAAAAAAATAATCACCCAGTCAATATAATTATAGTTCAAGAATGTTTCTGCGAAAAGAAAATAATTATGAATGAGAACATCAAAGACAAACAACCTGGTTAACAAATTTTGGTGATCATCATCATCATCATCATCATCATCATCTGATATCATCATCACTTTCATCATCATCACTATCATCATCATCATCATCATCATCATCATCATCATCATCACTATCACTATCATCATCATCACTGTCATCATCATCTGACATCACTATCATCATCACTATCATCATCACTATCACTATCATCATCACTATCACTATCATCATCACTATCATCATCATCATCACTATCATCATCACTATCATCATCATCGTCACGATCATCATCACTATCATCATCATCACAGATTGATTACCATGTTTCTTTTAAAAATTACATCATGAACATGCTGGAATGTTTTTACAGCTGGAGAACAATGGGTTTTCCTTTAGTTCCCTACAGCTTACACAACACAAACCTGATCAAATCTTGTTGCAAACAGATTCAGTGATGTCACAATGCCGCCATTTGGACCAAGTGAGTATATAGGAAACTGTTAAGGGAGATAATTCTTACTAACAACAACAAACGGATCCACATAAATATTTCAAGCTATTTCAACATGTCAGATAATTTTCTTTTCAAATTTTCAAAGTTTGTCACAACTTTAAAACATGACACCTTAAACTCTCCAAGAAGAATCCTTATCCTCCCTCCCCTTACCATTCTCCATGCCTTCAGAACAACAGGATTCCTTATCATACCTAACATAGTTTGATCACTAGCCTTCCTATTTAGTATTTGCTAAGGTAAGGAGTTAGCTGGCTTTGAAAGTCCAGTTTCCACCATGGCCTACCTATTTTTGAGATTTGGAGACACATTTTGGCTGGGCGATGGAGTCTATGCTTAGTCAAATGAAAAACATATAACAATTGACATCGTGTTCACAAACAACAAGGCCACAGTTTGTCAGACTTCAGTTGAGACTTAAGCTGTTGTACCTTTAAAACTGGGCCTTAAGAAATATTTTCTAAATATTTTCATATACTTGATCAACATGCTTCAGTGTTGTGCTAAAATCCATGTGCACTGGGTGTCTGAAACTGAGAATGTGAAACTTTTCTTTGATTAACTTGATCAGATTGTCTTGACTGTGAGTCACCATTTTGCTTGAAGTAAATTTCATCATTGGATATTTATATAGCGCACATATCAATGCACTAGTGCATGCTCAAGGCGCTGGTAATTTTTTCCCTTGATCATTGGATGTCAATCTCAATGGCACATCTTATTATCAATCTCAACTCCCTGGGGAGTATACAACTCTTGCTGCCACAAGGCACACCGGGTTATCGCGACTTTCCCATCCTTATGAGGTACCCATTCACAGCTTGGTGGACTGGGACACATAGTCACAGTACTTTGTCCAAGTTTACGGTTTAGGTGTTAGCACGCATTCATGTGGCCACCATCTGGTCAAATACCAACAGATTCGTGGGTTCTTTTAAGTGCACAGGGTTGTGTACTGTACACTTGGGACAACACTGAAAGAGTCTGCACACAAAGTTGACTCCAAGGTTTTCACTCCCAGTCACAGGTCGACTCAATCCCGGCACCTCATGCTCGCTGGATCACTAGCCTGGCTCCTTAGCCAGCTCGCACACAACCCCACCCAACCCTTATTTGAGTGATATAAGAGAAATGGAAATTGATTGGTTAACAGAAAATAATCCACACCTGACACTGGTGGTTTTACAATTCCTTCTCAAAATTCCAAACCAGTTTGGCAAGGACTGAAACATTTATAGTGAGTTAGCTCCCTTGCATTAGGAGGATGTCCTGTTTGATGCACAAATACATGTCTTTAAAGCTCTGTTTACATGTATAATTCCTACATTAACTAGTTATCATGTATCAGCAACTATCAAGACAAAACATGCCAAAGGATACTGTTTCATCACCTCCTTGTAGTTCACAGTGTCACGGATATCTGCAAAAACAACAGTAATGTATAACTATTTGTTTGAAACATATCATCACTGGAACATAAATCAAGACTAAGCAATGAGTATACCACACAGTTTACACCAGTCACATAATAAAGACCAAATGCTTTTAAATAAATGAGTTAATTTTATCAATATGATTTATCAAAATAATATCAGACATCACTAATATCATTAGTAGAACTCACACTTTGCTAAGGATCACAAAAATTCACAACTTTACTTAAATTTTTCATAATTTGATATTGTATCCATTTAAAACTGGATAAATAATAATATGGTAACCAATTTTTAGGCAAACAGTCACTTTAATCTAACCTTGTGCACTTGATAAATGAGTAACCATAAAAATATGGTTTTCATGGCACTAATCAACCATTTTGTGAACCATGGAACGAGTCATTGACAAGTACACAACATCTGTCAATAGCAGGTATGGGATCCACAAGCTGAAATGACACACTGAAAGTGAAACCTAGGATCCATGCTTACAATAAGCTTAGATATTTAAATCCAATTTGACCCCACATAATAGTTTTCTGTTGAATCTATGATTTGATCCTTAGCAAAGTGTGAATAGTACAGTTACCTACCTATGTTGGCTGGGAAGCTCACTTCTCTTATGGCAGGATCAAGGTTGATTGTGTAAGGCGGTGTCTGCTTGGCATGAAGATGTGCAGTTAATCTCTGGAAGTGAAAGGGCGGATGATCATCATGAGGAGGATTTTGCATGGCACCAGTCAGGTGATTCAAGAATTTAACCCTGTAACATTTTGAGCACTGAGTGAGTGAGTTTGGTTTTATGTCACCTTTAGCAATATTTCAGCAATATCACAATGAGGGACACGAGAAATGGGCTTCACACATTGTACCCATGTGGGGAATCAGATTTTGTGCATGGCACTTAGAGCACGGGCATTAAAAGCGCATTTTTTTCCACAGTTGACAGAAATAACTGAACATGAGATTGAGTCAACATTTCTAATCATGTCTTTGCCCTCTATTGAAACAGTGTATATTTTGTATTGACTGATTTATATTTTTTTCTGTTGACTGTAGAGCAGTTTCAGGTTACTAGTAATCAGTTTCAATGCTAGTTTATTTTATTGTGTACAACTGCTGAACTCAAACAGATACAGGATTAACTTTACCTAATGCATTTGTTGATGCAATCAAGGGTAAACATACATATTTCCAGGTCCAGCTTACAGTTACAATCATTCAAACTGACATAAGCTATAGTTCTAACTTTACTTATTTCCCGCGCTTTGTCAATTCTTCGGGTTAGTCACGTTACGGTAGGTTACCCCCAACTAAACTCTTAATCTAAGATCCCCTTTATGATCATGAACCTTAGGTTTAGAAGTACCCTTTTCCGACCCTAAGGCTGAGCTATAATTGATCATCAAGCAGTATTTTGGATGTACTGGGTTAGTTGTGAGGTGGAGCTTGGGTTAGTTACCATGGTTACCTTGCTTAACTAATTAATCATATGTAATATGAGGTAAGATCTACAATTTATATCAAGCTTTGAGTTATTGCAAAGAAGGTAGTTACTGGGAGACATTATAGAATATGTTCACAAACATTTTTTATCAAAGATCCAAGGGCAAAGGATTGTGCATAACCTACCCTGACAAAACTAACGATAGCCTAGGGATCGAGGAGGCACAAGAATTCAGCAAGCGATACTAAAATAATTTAGGGAAATATATCTAGTTCTTATAGAACTATTCATTGTTTGGATAATACACCAAACCGAACCGGCCCCAAACCGAACCGGCCCCTGGATATTTAACCCAAACCTGCCCCTGGATATTTAACCCAAACCGGCCCCCGTTTTCATAATGTTAGCAGAATTCACTCTGTGAAAGGCGGTTAATGTGTGTTGAAAATCTTGACAAATGTTCCACACATGGAAACATGCGAAAAGATGAAGGACGACATTATTTTTCGTTACTGGAAACTTGGGCATAACAAAGGTGAAACGTGAATTCATTATATTGGATTTATGTGCTATTCTTGTATTATATTAATGTGTCAATTCTGTGGATACAACGAAATGTAAGTACACGTTTTACTTGGGTTATAGCTAAAACGGCACCACAGCAGAACGGCACCAAATTTGTGTGGCAAAAACGGCACCATATTGGCGAAAACGGCTACTGATTTCTGGGCTAAAACGGCACCATATATAAAACAAAGTATGATGTTGACTCATGTTTTATTTCATTTCATTATAACATTAGCAAGATTATATCAACATATGAGTCATTCTCAAAATCCGTGCATATTTATGTCAGATGTTTGTATCCGACAAACTTAAGTCAAAATCAAACCAAAAAAATTATGGTAACTAACTTATCACAATATTTTTCTACACTTTACAGTAACAAAATTAGGGAAACTATATTTTTATATTTACTTTACACCACCCAATTTTACTCAGTGTTCATGTGTCACAACTCAAGTGGCTGATGTCACAGATGTGGCATTTGAATTTTTTTGTCTTTTTCATAAGCAATAAATATTCAATTTCAAAACTCCATGTTATATTGTAAAACTAGATATTTTAATATATGTACATATATATGTACATGAAATAAACATTATCTTTGGATTTTTTCTTTTAAAAATGATGTTACAAATTTCGTAACGGCAGTGACACAATTTCAGGAAATGTCTAATAAAAATGGTAAAATATGAAAAATGAAACATCATTAAGCTTGCATAATATATGTTATGGATATTCAGAAAAATTATTATGTTATGTATACCCAAAAAAGAAAAAAAATCCCCATAAAACCAAAAAACTAACAAACAATGGGTTGTTGTTATTTGCTTTATTTAACGTCGCACGCACAACTAAGGTATTTCGGCGACGGTAAACAATGGGTACATTTGTGCATTTTAAATACAATTTCATTTTGACACCGAGTTTGACACTGGGCGATTTCAGTTGAGTAAATGTACTTAAAACATCAAAGGTTGCGATGTTTTCACGCTAAATTGGGATGCCCTTTCCAATCACTGTCGGCACAGTAGATGTATTTACTATCTACACATTCTGCAATCCGATTATCGGCTATGGGATGCCCATTTCCAATCAATGTCGACACAGAAGATATATTTGGTTTAAGCACATTTTTATTTCGTCAAAGAAACCTGGATAGGCGAACAAGCCTAGTGGCTTATACAGACGCAACTCCATTACATTGTTCCAATAGCTGGATACATAATTGAAATAATTTGACAACAAAATAAAAATACTGTGACAAAATAACAGATAAATGATTGAATAATAAATATGTTCGGTATAGTGTTGGATATGCCTAGCAACGAAATGAGCAGCCGCAGAAAATCAAATATATAAAACTTGCCTTACATTGAATATATACGTAGATTTGATAATTACTGTAAGCTGTTACTTTTAGAAATGAACGTAATGAGTTCAGAATATCACTAATAGTTGAGTTATTCAATGCGCCGTTACAGTATAAAGTAGTTTTCACATCGTATCTTTGAATATAAAAAATACGTCCTTGTTCTTAAATTTTGATAGTTCCGACATAATAGTAGATGTATTTACTATCTGCAATCCGATTATCTTATAACAAACTAGTTTTCCCCATAAGATTTTAGTTGGTGCCGTTTTCGCCATAAGATTTGTAGCCGTTTTCGCCAAGTCGATGTTCCGTTATGTCCAAATGGTGCCGTTTTCGCCAGGTGCCGTTTTGCTGTGGTTCCGTTTTAGCCTGAACCCGTTTTACTTTAGTATTGTTTTGCAACTGATCTTTTAGATTCTTAACAAAATTACATAAAATGTCCTCTACCACGGGATCTCCGTGATCAGCAGCACTTGTATGTTCACTTGCCTCTCATCGACGCTAATATTCGCTAATATATTTTCAAAAATCGATATTACATGTAAAGACATATGAGAAATGTGTTTTCGTCATTTATGTTAAAGGAACTTCAATTCATATGTCAATGTAGAAATATATACTTCTCGGGGCCGGTTTGGTTCAAATATCAGGGGCCGAGTTTCCGATAATCGCACCTGTCATTGCCTATGTTCATATTAGAAAGGTATAAATTTGATCAACTGCTTAATGACTTTAAATATTGATAAAAGATCACTAATGCGAGGAGACGTATCATAGCTCCAGTGGCCCTGTAGGAGGGTGTTGACTCTTTGATCTGGCTTAGCTTCAAGTTGGCAATGCGAGTTCTCTAAGTTCTAACCGACTCTAATTAAAGTATGATAACACCAGATTAAGTTCACTTCTCCCCATTCTAAGTGCCGAAACTGTTAAGATTTTTGTAACTAACGCCGCGCAGCGACGGATTTACCTGGACAAACGTGCTCTTTCCGGAGCCAGCCATACCAAGGACAATTACACATATTGGCTTTTGACTGTCTGCATTTTTCTTCCCTGACATCCTGTCACTTGAGATCTCGTCAGAACTCAACACATCTTGTTCTTTGCATTCACCAGAAATAACGCATGGCGCAGCTTCGGCCATGTTGATGTTTTAGGCAAAGCTATAATGTATACACTGGGGTTTCGTATGATATGAAACTGGTAAGATATGTAGATAATAGGTATCATATATTTATATGATGTTACATAAATATAATATTTCCAATCATAATATTTATCCATGTATTTTCCATTGGGACATGAAAAGAAACGGGTTTTTTATACGAAACCTTAATCAATTAAACAACAAAACGGGCATTAAAAACGAAACAAGCATATTCTATTAAACATGTACCTGCAGGCCATTTGTTATAATCACATAATCTCTTGATGTCGCCAATGCCATATTATCATCTCCAATATTTTCTATCAACCTAGCAGAAATTGTATATGGGTCATTCACGTGTGAAATGGATATTATTTACATCACGTGACATAAATCATGTGACGAGGAGAAATGGCCGACCTAAACAGGTGTGTCCAAACTTACCGATGTCAGAATGTGTCATGTTTTGCCCTGCGCTGATTAAGGCGTTTCTGACCCTCTGTTGCAGCTTGCCTTCTAAGATATGTCTGTTGTTCTGGTGAAAGTAAAACAAACAGATGCTGCTGACAGTGCCACGCGGGGTCAAAAACGTGACTTTTCAGCGGTCAGGTGCTCTAAGATATTTGAATCATTGTGGAATATATAGAAGTTCCATTGAAGTAATATATAGTGTTTGACCCAAAGGAGAAATTAACTGTGAGAATGTTATTCAGACTAACGCTTAGTCTCTAAAAATCTATAATTTTGTGAGAAATCAGATAGCTGTATATAGAGAAAATGAGTGAGTGACTTTAGTTTTACGCCGCTTTTAGCAATATTCCAGTAATATTACGGCTGGGGACACCAGGAAGGGGCTGCACACAATGTACCCATGTGGGGAATCGAACCCGGGCCTTCAGCATGACAAGCGAACACTTTTACCACTAGCTAGGCTACCCCATCGCAAAAGGAAGCCCAGTGTCTGGGAGATGGGACACATTATTAGCACTACTGGCTGCCGAACGGTTATCCCCATGTTTTACTCTGCCGTTCGTTAAATTAATGAAACAGAATTATGATACTTCATTAGCTATTCACCAGTGTGTCCATCCTGTTTGATGCCCCTGGTCGTGTTTTTTATATAACGCGGCAGAAGGAAAACACGGCAGTAGAAATAGCAGTTTTCTAACAACCAACTGTAACAGTTATCGCCATTTCAGAATTCCTCATGTCATTCGTGAAATAAGATATATATTTACATCATAAAGTAACCTTGAAGAATTGATTGTGTGACTACTTTATTGTTTTTTAACAGTAGATTTATATGGAATGGAACAATTGTGAACTTGAACTTGCTATTATATAGATCGTGGCACTGACATCCCCCTACGGAAGCGCTGAAGGGACCTGATGAAATAAAATGTATCTTGAGCGCACGAGTTAGTATATTGAGTGCACAAGTTAATATATTCAGCGCACAAGTTAGTTTTCTTGAGCGAACAGGTTAACATCTTGAGCGCACAAGTTAGTATGTTGATCGCACAAGTTAATATCTTGAGTGCACGAGTTAGTATATTGAGTGCACAAGTTAATATATTGAGCGCTCAATGTAGTTTTCTTGAGCGCACAATTTAATATATTGAGCGTTCAAGTTACCGTATATGACCATCTATAAGCCGAATTTTGAGGACCAAAAAAAGCAGTCTGTAGAAGGGGGTCGTCTTATCCATGGGTTACGCTTTCGTCAAACTTTTTTCGAGGGGTAAGAAAACAACATGTTATCACTTCGCATTAACAAACAACAGAAGACGACTTTGTCAGTAGAGACGTCAAATTTGCAATTAAACATCACTAGACAAGATAATTTACCTTTTAAGTTCTAAGTTGTTTTTGCTGGGCATTGTATTATTTGCAGGGATTAAGATTACCGTGTGTATCTGAGCCGGAAATAGCAATAAGCTGTGCATGTTTCCCAAGCGATCAAGTTCAAACATGCACAATAATATAACGGGACGAATTCTGACGCAGTCATCAGTAAAATATAATACAGAGTACTATTATTTAACCCAAAGAAATATGTCCTAGCATTGTGTAATTTTAATTACAGGTTTTGCTCTATAAATTAATTAAAATTAAAATTAACATGTGTATTTGAGCCAGAAATAGCAATCAGCAGCGAACAAGTTCAAACATGCACAATAATATCACGGGACGAATTCTGACGCAGTCCTCAATAAAATATAATACAGAGTACTATTATTTAACCCAAAGAAATATAACCTAGCATTGTGTAATTTTAATTACAGTTTTTATGTAAAATATATATAATCAACACTAAGGTTATACGGACCCTCATGAACGTGGTAAGCAGAAGTTGTACGCACATGGAATGGGGTAAAATACGGAAGCCATTTAAATTCACACATTTTTACCGATGTTACTGTAAACTAGCAGTCAATGGAAAACAAAGTAATCAGTTCAGTGATTGTTGAATGGGGTAAAAATATGCAAGCCAGTTTGTTGCTACAATAAATATGATATTTAGAGAACAAAATATATTATGCATTTTCTGTCAACTACACTTCGTTTCGATCCGCAATATATATGATTGTGAATTCTTTGAATAATGTGGACCAAAGTTATAATTATTGGTAACTGCCAGTTGTCTGTGTTTGCTGCGATTAGGACCCCATCTCGGGGGATCGACTTATGCACGAAACATACCATTTTGACACTGAATTAAAGGGTCAAGTTTGGGGGTTGTCTTATCCATGGGGTCGTCTTATAGACGGTAATATACGGTAGTTATCTTGAGCGCACAAGTTAACATCTTGTGTGCACAAGTTAATATCTTGAGCGTACAAGTTAGTATGTTGAGCGCACAAGTTAACATCTTGAGTGCACAAGTTAGTATCTTGTGCGCACAAGTTAATATCTTGAGTGCTCAACTTTGTGTTTTGCATCTAATGGCATTAATGGAACGCACATTTGCTTGACTGCTGGCTAAAATGTACAAACTTATATCCTTTTTGGAAGATTTCAAACGATGCAAAGTCAGGGTTAACTATAGGTGTTTATGATGAGACTATGTAAAAGTATGCAAATGTATCATGAACATTGATAATGTTTATCATGTAAACGTTCATCGTCTTTATGCTTGTCAATACTATTCTTTGTATCTGATTTTACCACTTTTTGCTTTATTACATAAAGCAGGCCTAGGTATGTGTAATGTCATAATAAGCATTAAAACATAAACATGAGTAGGAGTTTATTGCAGGGATGAATAGTGGTTTTACTTACTTCTTATATTGGTACATAGTATTATGAACACTAGCGTAAAGCTTGGAAAACTTGTTTTGTGCTACGGCTTTATAATGTATATATAGTATTACATGACCATGAAAAATGTAAACATAGAGCGTTATACTTAATTATCTTAATTATAAAACTAATGTCTGATGTATTGGAAGTAAAGTCGACCACTTTCTGGGAACTATAGTCTGTAGTCTTGGTTTGCATGTATCAGTAATGTTTCCTAATGTGGGTACAATGGCAGTTTAACTCTGTACAATATCATATAAAACCCGCCTGATTTATTTGATCCATTAGTATGTGCACGTATAGCATATATACCGACTTACTGTGTTCCCCGTTTCACTTCTTCCGTATCAATCCCTTATGTATACATATGTGTGTTGTAGTTTATTTAACATGTTTTAACAATACAGGAAGTTGAAGAATAAACACGTCGACAGTGTCCTGAGCGAAATTCAACACCATCCGGGTCCAACAACGACCGTACAGTATCCTGTTTCACGATTAAACCGCATTGGATACATTTTTGATGCATCAATGATAATCATGTCTTTGTTCAGATCGTCGAAGTTGTCCGCTATAAAGTCTGTAACATCAGCTGGGTGGGGTGGGTGGGTGGGTGTTAGCCTTGTGGTTAAAGCGTCCACTTCGTCCACGCCTGGGTTCCATTCCCCACATGGGTACAATGTGTGCAGCCCATTTCTCGTGTTCCCCACCGTGATATTGCTGGAATATTGCTAAAAGCGGTGTAAACCGTACTCACTCACTCACTGTAACATCAACAAATCTGGTGCGAAAGAGGGACATACACCTCAGAATACGCTTCGAATGGCGTACTATACTATACCATGATTTTTGACAAGAAGATGTGTTATGTGTTTGTATTGGAACCCAAGACTGAAATAAGCATGAATCAGATCGCGTTTCCACTCCTCCTTGCTTCCCCATGAACTGCTTATGGAGCAGTGTATCTCAAGATACCAAGTTGAGCGCTCAACATACTAACGTCTGCGCTTAAGATACTAACTTGTGCGCTCAATATATTAACTTGTGCGCTCAAGATATTAACTTGTGCGCTCAAGATGTTAACTTGTGCGCTCAATATACTAACTTGTGCGCTCAAGATAAATTACATTTCATCAGGTCCCTTCAGCGCTTCCGTATCCCCCCGACTAAGTAAGTCTAAAAAATTTATGGGGTTCATAGTTTATCTTTTATTTTTCTCTTATGTTACTTACTGTGAAGAATTTTCTTTTGTGTCCTTTATTGTTGTCAAATACTGTAATAAAAATACCGGAATTGTAACTGACCAGAACTGCACACGTGTGATACTGATGTATTGACGATAACTGTTACGCGGCGATAACTGTTTGGCAGCCAGTACATGGTTAATAAAACAAAAACACATGTTTTCATAAGACTACAACTACGTATTCCATTGAATGGCAGATTCCTTTAACTGTGGCAAATTAAGACGTCATAGTGGACTATAGCATCAAAGTAACAGTTGGTGGGAAGGGAAAATAATACAAATATATTTTTGTAAAATTTAATCAAACTCACAGGTTCAACAAACACAAATACTTGTGACATGTTGATTGCTTTTAGAAAAGGTTACAAAAGTTGGAAGAACTGGAAGACAAATATGGAAGGACACAACAAACACAAAATAGTGAGGTATTTGAGTAATTATTTATTAAAACTTATAAGCATCACTCTTTTTCAGTCACTTAACTAGAGGTATTTTCTTTGTGAGGAGCTTACATGGTCTCAGATAATCTGGCTTCTGTCATCAGTGGGTTTGGAAGACTAATCAATATTCATACAAATGAAAAATCAAATTGAACTTTAGCTTGTATGGTGTCTGAGTGTTTCGTTTGCACAATGTTATTATTGTGTCCGGTTATTGCCCACATGAGTTTTGTTATGGGGTTTATTATTATTGTTGAGCTCCAATTATTGATCTGCATATTGTGAGCCATGACCAGCACTAATCATATTCATAAGCATCAATCTGCGGAATTGAGACATATTACATCATATGTCATGTTTTAATACAAACATATTTTCTTTTCCTAATATGTCACATTTAGCATATGATTTGATTAACAAAATTCTTTACAAAGATGTGGGTATTTAAAAGCATAAATCAGAAAGAGATCTGTCACTGAGGTATATCTGCTTAAACTTACCATGTTTGTGATATTTAACAGAGGAAATGAGATCTGCAGTTTCTTCATATATGACCACAATGTGCTGAAACGTGAAGAGGATGACTTGAAGGATGCCATTGTCTACTTCTACCCCAACACAGTAAGTCTGATGGATAAAATCAACCTGTACTGACTTGATTAATTTTTTATAATTTCTTTATTTTTGTTGCATTTGTGAGGTGAGGTGAGGTGAAATTGGGTTTTACGTCGTGCTTGAGAATATTTCGCTCATATGACGACGTGCATGCGTGTGTATGTGTATTAAGCTGGTTTTATAGTGCTAGCCCACTGAAATACCATGCCGCAGTGAAGCAGGAATACCCCACTCAGACACATTATACTGACTCCGAGCCGACCAGTCCTTGTTGTACCCATTAATGCCGAGCGCCAGGCAGGGACCAACAAGTACCATATGTTAACGTCTTTTGGTATGACGCGGTCGGGGATTGACCCCGCGACCTTCCGCTCTCCGGGTGGACGCTCTAACCACTACACCATGGAGGCGGTCTGTTGCATTTGTACATAGTTGCACATGAATATAATTGTCTATATAAACAATAGGTGACAAGATGACCAGAACTTAGTAAATTGGTTAAGATGTCCGTACATATTTTCTGTGTATTTCATAAAGAAATAAAAGCATGTGAGTTCTTCCTGGATCATTTCAAAATTAATTGTTTTTTTTATATGTTTTATTTTTGAAGATAAATTGTTTGCATACAATTATTAAAAGATTTATTGGTCCAAAATTTGGTAGCAGCAAGCCAAGAAGTATATCTTTCTTGTTTAGTTTAATGGATAAATCGGCTTTCTGATTGACCCATTTTTCAAATTGTGTCAAGATGGAACTCACGTGTTTGCAATACCAGAATAGATGATCAACTGTTTCGCTTTGATTATTACAATAACCACATAAATTGCTGTCTGCGTATCCCATTTTACAGTCTGATGGATAAAATCAACCTGTACTGACTTGATAACTTATATTCATCAAGAGAGACAGCTACTGGTTTAATGCTGAAATCATGACATATATGCAGCTTCAATTTAAACTGTTGTAGAATATAAATTAAGGCTATTAGAGAATTATCATATGCAGAATTTTAGGTCTGGTGCTACTTCCAGTCAAAAGGCAAAATAGATAGAGTTTCTCTTGACATATTCATTATCCATACAAGGATCTATGCCTGCAGTTTTAACTCACAAAGAAAGCACAACAGAAATTGGTGAGACTCGAAATACCTCACCAACAGTGGATTACAATACGAGTCACATGACATGATTTTGAGCTTGCAACTGATTTTGCAATGATTAAGTACAGCCAAAGGTTGCATTTTTCAGCAGTTTTGTAAGATATGTATGATAGGTGTATTTTGTAATAATAATAATAATAGTGTATATATATGTAACGCGCACATATCCACGCTCTTAAGCATGCTCTTGGCGCTTCATCAAAATACATACATAATATATACAGAGTTCAGAAAACTACAATGAATAGGTGCATAATGCATATACAATTAAGGCTATTGATGATAATATTGAGCAAAGAGGTAAGTTTTGAGATTTGATTTATAAGAATCCAGAGTTTCAGAGTGTTTGAGGTCAACAGGGAACGAGTTCCACAAGACAGGGGAAGAGTAGGAGAAAGTTCTGTAGCCAAAGGTTTTAAGTTTGTAGTTAGACACTGTGAGAAGATTTTGCAGCTGTGAGCAAAGTACACGGTCTGGACTGAAGGGGTTGATCAGGCCCCGATTTCTCGAAACAAACTTAAGTTTTTACTCAAAGTACAAACTGAGTTTGAGATTTTGACTCAATTGAGTTTTCTCAAATTTGAGTGAAAACTCAGACTTAAGTTTGTTTCAAGAAATCGGGGCCAGGTCTACAATGTCAGGTGGAGTCTGGCCGTGAAGGGACTTGTATGTGAGGCAGAGTGTCTTGAATTGAACCCTGGCTCTCACAGGTAACCAGTGGAGCTGCTTTAGAACTGGGATAATGTGGCTGTGTTGAGAAGTGCGGCTGACAATGTGGGCGGCTGTATTTTGGACTTTTTGTAGTCTGTCAAGTAGGGGTGTCAGGGAGGCCATTATAGAGACTGTTGCAGTAATCTAGTCTGCTGAGAATGAGAGCACGGACAAGGGAATGAGCTGATTCTGTGATGATGAGAGCACGGATACTGCCAATCACTCTAAGATGAGAGTAGCATGTTTGGCACAGGTTATTTATGTGGGCTTCCATAGATAGGCAGGTGTCTAAGAGTATTCCCAGACCCTTCACTGAGTGTGCTCTTTCCAGTTGAGGAATGTCAGCAACATCAGAAAGTACCTGACCAAAGAATCTCTTATCATCCTGATTCTCACCCTGGTAACATTTAGGATTGATTACTGTAACAGCCTCCTTGCTGGTGCACCCAAGTCTGTTACCAACAAGCTCCAGCACATCCAGAATACAGCTGCTCGGATAGTCTCCAGCTGTTATCTGTTAACTGTAACTATGGACAACATTCCTTTGCATTCAATGCAGCAAAGGAATGGAACAATCTCCCGCTCAATCTTCTTAGACAGTCTTCAACTCTTGCCTCCTTCCAATCTCAGCTAAAAATCTACTTATTTAAAACTGCCCTTCTAGAATGACTCTCAATACCCACACATTTGTGTGCTTAGAGCATGCATTGAGCATGGATTAATGCGCTATATATATTCACTATTATTATTATCATGATGATGTGAAATATAAGGGTCGGATACAGCTCTTTGATAAAGGGAGGTGGAGGGGTGCACAGTTCATTTTCACCCGTTTTCAATGGTCATTTAATGAACTTTCAGGACAAAAGGGTTGGGTGCGCACCCCTGCAATCTCCCTCTGGATCCGCCTATGAATATATTCATTTTTCTTTCAGACATTTTTGGCAATTTAGCTTAAGGTTATGTCTGCAATATTATCGATTATCGATCTCAGTGATCTATATATATAGACTGTCCTAGTGAACAGGAAAATGTGATCTCTCCCTCTGTGTGTCCTTCCCTCTCTCACTCCCTCATTCTGTCTCTCTCCCCACAGGTGAGTGTTGACAACCAGTGTGCCCTGGTGGGTAAACTGATTGGGATATCAGACTTCTTCTTTCATTGTCTGCCACAATCCACCCCCAGAGTCATCAAACTTCTATCAGAAAAGTTTGCTACACAACGTCATGGTGATTTCACAGTTGTAAGTATCAATACAAGGCTCATGATACAATACATTGATTTACAACTCTGTTGCAGTACATTCATATCATTACAAGTTATATTGATGTAAAAACGTGGATAATAACAGAAACTTTAAAAACACAGTTTATGCAGATTCTGTAGTATTTTCTGGTGGACTGTAAATGGCAGAATCTGCACAGTGCACAGTGCACCAAAGCTTGTATGTTTCTCCAGTACAATATCCTATCTGAAATTTGAAATTTGAAAAGAAACAATTTACCTGCAAAGGGAGTGAGAACAGGACTGTAAATGGCAGAATCTGCACAGTGCACAGTGCACCAAAGCTTGTATGTTTCTCCAATACAATATCGTATCTGAAATTTGAAAAGAAACAATTTACCTGCAAAGGGAGTGAGAACAGGAACCTTTGAGCTCAGGTCACAAATCAGTTAAGTTGAGCAACGATGGGCAGAGAGAGTCCTTGGATGGGTGGCCATGTTTGGCAGTTTGACTCCTCAGAGTTTCTAGGACTTCAGTCCTGCCCCACAACAAAGCACATGTGATACATGTGGTCTCACCTTAGGCAAGTGAGTTTATTCAAACTTGCCTCTGTTCACCCAGCAGAAAATGGGTACCCGGTGGGATAAGTCATGTGACTATTAACCACAGGCAGCTTGGGTTATCCAGGGTAATAATAATCAGATTGTAGCACTTGAGTGTGCCCTTTCATGGTGCATAATTCAGCACACTACAAATGTCCTTATTATTATTATTATTATTAAATAAGGGTATTGTACATGTATCAGGAATCATATCACACCCATATTGTCACACCCGTGAAGATCCGGGTTAGAATTGGTCCCATGCTTGTAAGAAGCAACTATCAGCATCATGTGGTCAGACTCACTGACTTGGTTGACACGTGTCATTGTATCCCAATTGCATAGATCGATGCCCATGATGTTGATCACTGGATTGTCTGGTCCAGTCATTTATTTACAGACTGCCACGATATAGCTGGAATACTGATCATACTAAACAACCAGCCAACCCATACTGTTGGAATACATATCCTCTTGTGGTCTCACTGCCTCATTACACTTCTGACATTCTGCTTGATGATAGAAACTTAATCACAGTTGGAAAGGTTTTCAGAGCAGTGTTAACTCATTCACAATCACAATGTTTCATTTGATTGGTTGAAATATATGGTATTGTATTGGATATAAGAAGTAAAGAACCATACAAGCAATTAGTCCTTGTTGAGAAGACATTTAGGAATTCTCATAGAAAATATTAAATATTGTCTGTCACACTCTATAATGTTTGAATAACTGTTATCATTTGTTTGAGCAGGCCCTTGGTTGTGACTTGTTCATCCCAGATGAGTTCATCACTCATCATTTTGAGTTTGTGTGGAAAGTGTTCGTGTTCTTCCAGGGCAGTTTGGAGGCTGTGAGGCAGGTTAGTTGTCCAAGATTATCACAAGCTGGACATTGATGTTCACGGATTTGTTTCATATTGAAGACAAAAAAGGTCATAAAGCACAGTTTTAATTTGCCTGTTTTAACTTCTGTTTGAAACAACATTTTCTTCTGTTTTCAGCGATGTAAAAATCATAAAAGTTTTCCAAGTGATCTGGCGAAGGTCTGGGATATGTACCTGCCTTTCTGTCAGTTCTATGGAGATCTGATGTCACAGGCGTTCCAGATACTGCCCGATGTTCAACTCTCCAAGGTACTTGAGCGCTGATTCTGTGCCACTACTTTCATCTAAGAATAATCATGGATGAAGAATGATTACAATTTTTATGGATATACAACTTCTTTTATTCTGTGAAAAGCAATGTTTCGACATAGATTCTAATGTCATTGTCAAGCAAGTGACGTTAGAATCTATGTCGAAATGTTGCCTTTCACAGAATAAAAGAAATAGTATATCCATAAAAATTATATCATTCTTCATCAACTCAACTTCTAAAATGCCCATCAAAGAAATAATCATGGATGTAAGGCAGGAACAAGCCTGTTCGAGACTTTTGGGAGATATACACTATGGGTTTCAGATAGCAAGTGTTACTGTGTATATTCATGTGTGCAAGTTCCATCAGCATGATCTCAATGTTGCAGATGGTTAAATGCCTGATAGTCTCAACATCCTAACTTGTTCTTTACCTCTTTTGAGTAGTGTATGTGATGTGGGTGGTGGGGTAGTGTAGTGGTTGAAGTGTTGGCTCGGCACGCCGAAGACCCGGGTTCGAATCCCCACATGGGTACAATGCGTGAAGCCCATTTCAGGTGTCCCCCGTCGTGATGTTGGCTTGAATATTGCTAAAAGCGGCGTAAAACCAAACTCAGTCAGTATGTGATGTCTTCTAGAAAGAAACACACCTGCTAAAACAACACACAATACTACCAGTCAGAAATCTACAATAGTAATTCTAGGAATACTTAAGAAGAATTAATTATATCACATTGTCATGTGCTTTTCCTTTGCTTGTACAGAGTAGCTCCAAGACGTTCCTCCATTCCTCACACATCCTGCAGCGCTGTCACCGACAGGACGGAGTCATCGGGGGAGTTCTGCTCTACAAGAGCAAGTATGTTGATGATAATCATCATCCTTGTTCATAATATCAATCACTAGATTGTATGGTATACCACGCTCGATGGTTTTGGCAGCCATTGTCATACAGCTGAAATATTGCTGAGGGCAGCATTAAACAAGAAATACCCCACACTCACATCATCAGGAAAAGTCCATGGTTGTCCAGCGTTGGGCAAGGATTGGTTTAGAAGATGACGTCTGGGCAGTGTTGTTAAACTTACAAGTAGTTCATAACCAGAAGCTGTTAGAGGGTAATTGTTGTGATGTAATGTGGGGGCGCGGTGGGCAAGCTGGCTAAGACGCCAGGCTAGTGATCCGGCGAGGTTGAGGTGCTGGGATCGAGCCCACCTGTGACCGGGTGTAAAAACCCTGAAGTCAACTATGTGTGCAGACTCTTTCAGTGTTGTCACAACCCCTAGTGTACAGTACACAACCCTGTGCACTTAAAATAACCCTCGAATCCGTTGGTATATGACCAGATGGTGGCCACATGAATATGTGCAAACACCTAGTTTCGGGTACAGCAGCGTGCAGTGAACTTGGACAAAGTACTGTGACTATGTGTCCGATGAGATTGACATCCAATGATCGAGGGAAAAATACCAGCGCCTTGAGCATGCACTAGTTGCCTGGATATGTGAGCTATATAAATATCCTATCATCATCATCATCATGTGATGTCACCTGGCATATTGTTTCCTTCCAATTATCTTAGGTTCACAGGGCACCACAGTCATTCTCTTGTTGTTGGCCAGCCTGAAATCATGTTATACGTTTTAATCATTTATAACATTTCAGATGAATGTAATGCACTGTGGGTCAGTTTTTACACGGTATATGTTTTAATCTCAGATTAAGTTTTGATAAACATCATGTACTGTTCGTAGGCAACCACTTTATGAAATCTGAATAAACTGAATGACATCCTGAATCTGTTTAAAATTTCAGATGTCTTAACTCTGCGTTTATTTGAAATAAAGTCCCCTCCTGTCGTTGTTTCAGGGTATTGTCTTCACAACTGTCCCCCGATGTCACAAAGAGACTGCTCCTCCTCAAGCCACAGCAGAATCATGTATGTACTGTGATCCTAAACCTATGGCTGTTGTTAGTAGCTGTATCCTCAAAGGGGATTGAAGTATCGTAAAATTATTGTCCTCCTGAGAGGATACGTAAGTCCAAAAACTTTGAATGTTAAATTTAAACTTACCAGATTTTTAAACGCAGTATTTTTGTTATTTTCAACTGTTGGCTAAACTCATCCTACAATCACCAGCGTCTGAAGTGATGGTGTAAATCCAACTAAGGTCCATGCAGGTAGCAAAGGTACTGTAAGTCCCGATGGGCCCTAGTATGGTGATCTAACTTCAGTTTTTATTTTGTACTGTCCAAATAGTGCTATCAGTTTTAACTTTGCACACTAGTTTTAGTTGTAATTGTGATATTCTAGTTGTTTTGCTGTCCTTCGTCGACAGGTTTTTATAATATACCTATATTCCATTTCAATGTCAAGTATGTTCTCGTCACGATATGGATGAAATATTGCCTATGTGACCTTAAATCTTAACTCACTCACTCACTCACTAAACCCATGTCTGGCTGTAGCTCACTGTCAGGACAGATTCAACTCAGTCTGTATCAACAGAATCATGTATGTACTGGGATCATGGACCTCTGTAGCTCACTGTCAGGACAGATTCAACTCAGTCTGTATCAACAGAATCATGTATGTACTGGGATCATGAACCTCTGTAGCCACTGTCAGGACAGATTCAACTCGGTTTGTATCAACAGAATCCTGTATGTACTGGAATCATGAACCTCTGTAGCTCACTGTCAGGACAGATTCAACTCGGTCTGTATCAACAGAATCCTGTATGTACTGGGATCATGAACCTCTGTAGCTCACTGTCAGGACAGATTCAACTCGGTCTGTATCAACAGAATCCTGTATGTACTGGGATCATGAACCTCTGTAGCTCACTGTCAGGACAGATTCAACCCAGTCTGTATCAGCAGAATCCTGTTTGTACTGGGATCATGAACCTCTGTAGCTCACTGTCAGGACAGATTCAACTCAGTCTGTATCAACAGAATCCTGTATGTACTGGGATCATGAACCTCTGTAGCTCACTGTCAGGACAGATTCAACTCAGTCTGTATCAACAGAATCATGTATGTACTGGGATCATGAACCTCTGTAGCCACTGTCAGGACAGACAGATATCAGAAATGTATGTCTGGGATCATGAACCTCTGTAGCCACTGTCAACAGATTCAACTCAATCCTGTATCTACTGGGATCATGAACCTCTGTAGCCACTGTCAGGACAGATTCAACTCAGTCTGTATCAACAGAATCATGTATGTGCTGGGATCATGAACCTCTGTAGCCACTGTCAGGACAGATTCAACTCAGTCTGTATCAACAGAATCATGTATGTGCTGGGATCATGAACCTCTGTAGCCACTGTCAGGACAGATTCAACTCAGTCTGTATCAACAGAATCCTGTATCTACTGGGATCATGAACCTCTGTAGCCACTGTCAGGACAGATTCAACTCTCAACAGTCTGTATCTGTAGCCACTGTCAGGACAGATTCAACTCAGCAGAATCATGTATGTGCTGGGATCATGAACCTCTGTAGCCACTGTCAGGACAGATTCAACTCAGTCTGTATCAGCAGAATCATGTATGTACTGGGATCATGAACCTCTGTAGCCACTGTCAGGACAGATTCAATTCAGTCTGTATCAACAGAATCATGTATGTACTGGGATCATGAACCTCTGTAGCCACTGTCAGGACAGATTCAACCCAGTCTGTATCAACAGAATCCTGTATCTACTGGGATCATGAACCTCTGTAGCCACTGTCAGGACAGATTCAACTCAGTCTGTATCAACAGAATCCTGTATGTACTGGGATCATGAACCTCTGTAGCTCACTGTCAGGACAGATCCAACTCAGTCTGTATCACATCACAGAAGTTGACGTCCAGAAATCTCCTTTTTATGAATGTTGTCCGGCGTTGTTTCATAAGATCTGAAATTTGTTGTGTAATTTCATCATTTCAATATTGTACAGGGTTCACACTCGCTTGAAGAAGCCTCAAATTTAAATGTTTTGCCCTAAATGCATTTTAGCCTTGAAAAGGCCTTAATTACCTGTCATTTGCATGGGAAAAGCTTCAATTTAGACAAAAATTCTTAGTAGGTTATGATTTTATAAGAAACTAATACACAAAAACAACCTTGCAATGGCATCAGGAAGCAAAACTTTCCCAGCACAGCGATGTTTTTGTTATATGGCCTTGATTGGGCTCATGATTGTGCCTGAAAAGGCTCTAAAAAGGATTTCAAATTGAGGGTTGATTGTTTGTACATGCCCTGTTATAAACTGTTGGTTTTTCCCCTTTCTTTTGCAGCTGCCATGTCAAGAAATAAAACCAGGTAAGATATGTTAAATTAGAGAACATCTCGATACACCCAGCCATCTATATAACTTTCAACAGTCACAATGGTAAATTCATTTGACACTTTATATGTCAGCTTCTTGAAGGTTTAGTGAATTTAATATCAATGGAAGTGGGTTTGTTATAGATTGCACAGGTATACTAGGTTTTTTTGGTCGATAGTAACAAAGAGATATTGACAATACTGTACGTGTGCCTGCAGTTCCAATTAGGTGGAATATAGCTGAGTGTGGAGTTGAACACGTCTAAATGGTCACCTCTTTTGACTAGTTATAGGTTGCTTGGACCAATTCTAGCCTCAAATGACCCGTGAAGATCTGGGTTAGAATTGATCTTCAATAGCCCATGCTTGTTGTAAGGGGCGACTAACCGGGTCAGGTGGTCAGACTCACTCACTTGGTTGACACATGTCATCATATCCCAATTGTGTAGATCGATACTCATGCTGTTGATCACTGGATTGTCTGGCCCAGATATTATTTACAGACTGCTGTCATATAGCTGGAATATTGCTGAGTGCGGCGTAAAACTCACTCACTCTAGCCTCAAATCTCGCTTCAATAGTGTATTAGTAATATTCTTTTCAGATTTTGAACAGTAGGGTAGCCGAGTGGTTAAGGCGTCCGCTCGTCACGCTCAAGACCTGGGTTTTATTCCCCAATGGGTACAATGTGTGAAGCCCATTTCTGGTGTCCCCCACCATGATATTGCTGGAATATTGCTAAAAGCAGCATAAAACTAACTCACTCACTCACGTTTCAGACTTTGAGTTGCCAGGTGGTCTGCGGCTCCTGAGAGTCTTCCTGCCTTCACAGGAATACTGCAGGATGAGTGGGCGCAGACAGACCTCACTCAAGTCCAAACCCAGACCGTCCAGCAACAGACAATTCCTGCTGTTTGACACAAATGCTCAGATGCCTGCAGATCTTGCATCAGTTCCTACTCTGGACTGTGACAGTGCCGTTTCACCAGAACTCCCCCCTCCGCTGAAAGATATAGTGCAGAGGATCTTGAGTGGGGGAAATCCAGATTTTGACAATGAACCAGAATCTCTACAAACAAACAAAGTGATACAGACAAATATTAAATCTCAGGAAAGGTCTTCTGTGAAATTTGAAGGGGAAACATATCTGCCTAAATCTGGAGAAACAAGGGAGATAATTCACAAAGATAACAAAGTACCTGAAAAGCACACACAGTTTGAAAGTGGTTCGGATTCAGGTTTTAAGACAGAAAAAGATATTGACATCAGGAGATTTGATGGAGTCAGTAAGTCTTTGTCTGAGGATGGAAGTTGTGCAAAGAAAGATATGGATGACAGTAAATCAAATGAAGATGGACTGGTCGTGGTAGATTCTGCCAGTTTGGGAAACAGTGTTGTAAGTAGTGACAGACCTTATCATAGGGAAGATGCTACTTCCCTTACACCTAGTGATGAGCAAGACTGTGATAATCAAAAAGGAACTTCTAGCAGTGTTAATGAAGATACCAGCCTTACATCTGATGTTTGTGAATCTTCTGCAGGTCCAAAACTAGATGTATCCAAAAGTGGAGATGACAAAAGTAAAGCTGAAACTGGCTCTAGTAATGTTGATTTTGTAAATGACAGTTCAAAAACTGCTGCAAAATCTGAAACTGAATCAATAAATGAATTAGATTTGGGACACCATTCAAGTGATAGACAAAATGAGTCAGAAATCTCAGCTCATACAGGATTAGATGGAGATTTAAAAATCGAGTCAGAAGTTCAAAACTTTTCAGGGTCGACAAGCTCACCAGAAATAAGCAGTGTTTCACACTCAGCCCTTAGAGGCACAAGTGATGAGTACATAGCGGAGGATGGAGGTCATGTGACAAGAACTAGTCTGAACCAGTCTGAACCGGCAGGAGTGACAGATTCTGAGAACGATGCAGTTACTCCCCAATCGTGTGATGATAAACCATTTGGACGAAGCGGTGGGACTGTTTCTTCCGTGTCAGATGATTGTATGTCCTCACACAAGGAAACTTTAGAGTTCACAGATGACCATACTGTTTCCACGACAACAGACCAAAATACAGGGTGGCCATGGAAATCGCCAACTACAGAGTCCAAAAATATTGACTTTGTTCCCAGTTCGGAGAGTTACGTGTCCTCGTCTTACTCCCAGAGTGAAGGCGATACCAGCGGGAGCTGGATGGCGGAGAGTGATGGACTGGTCGACCTTACCCTCTATGTTCAAGGTCATTCAGAAATGTTGCTGCTGTTGCTGCTGGAGAATGGGGTCAAGTGTGATAAGCCTCTGGTTACCGAGCTGGTAGGTGGAACCTATGGTTGAATGATCAGTCTGTTTGTTTGTTATTTAACAGCGTGTTCAGCATTATTCCAGTTATATGACAGGATCCTCAGAATAATAGTCTGGACCAGACAATCCAGTAATTAACATTACAGGAATTGCTATGCACAATTAGGATAGGATGCTTTGTCCTAGTCAGCGAGTCCGACACAACTGTTAAAGGGGCACTGATCCAGAGCAATTTCCATGGACTGGTTGTTGCTTTTGTTATTGTTTTCCTCCCGTGAGTACCCGGATGATATCCCAGAATTCTTGACTGGTTCGTCACCTGTGCTGCGCGACCCGTATGCGTAATTGATAGTATAGACTGTTCAACAAAGAGGAAATCTTTTTTACTCTTTAATATTTCCATCTTCATTATTTTGATAACAAATGAAAACATTTTGAAGTTTAACCATCTGCTAGTGGTAGAAAATGTTTGGACTGAAAAATAACGAAGTCAATGTACGTCTATATGTTTTGTCTTATGATCCAAATTAGTTTTTATCATATTTGTATGCATTTTGAAACTTAATAAAATGCACACGATCTGCTTATACTTATTGTGAATTTATAACATGACTGTAATTAATATCTAGACATATTATAGTTTGCCAACTACGATTATATATTATTTCACACACACGCCCTAAATGCAACCTAGTGTATGTTGTCTGTCTCATTTCACTTTACGGCAAAAAAACATGATTCTGTAATATGCTACAACAAAGGAATAAAAACAAAATGCAAATATTCAAATTATAACAGACTAAAGTAATAGCAACAAGTGTCAGGCTATGGAATGTATCCATCAATATCCACATAAAGGAACGATATGCCATTCATCTGCAGCTGACAAAGAATCCTGCTCCATGCCATGTGTCTTTCAACAGTCAAATTGGAAACAGTGGTATATTGTTTCAGGTATTTCACATTAGTGTATAGTCTCATTGGTCACCCAAGATAGCACACCTGGCACCTAATTGCATGGTGTCCATCATTCTTTAAAAAAGTAATTTAGTTAGCCAATAATGAGCAATCAATCAATGTATTGGCGGTTAATCCTTTGAAGGGAGGACGTTTTTACACAGGCACTTAACGACAGGGTGTATTCAGTGTAGATTAGTAAATCTACATACATAAACACTACCTTTTGACAAATTCACTGTGCAAGATAAATGTAATTAATCAATCAGCGTGTTATCGGTTGATCCTTTGATCGATGTTTGTTTTTATAACGCAGCTGATAATTCCTCTTGCTGCACTTCCATGCGCATATTAGATAAGATGTAATACATTGCCACATCAGACCTTAATTTATAATGTTGAGTATTTACTCCAGACACTAGAAATGCCAAATGGGAACCTCTGAGTGGTGTTACCACTAATTATAACAGTTATAAATTCATTAACTGACCATCAAGTGAATGATGACAAATAACATGGGCTAACATGAATAACATGAAAAAAAACTATGGGCTGACAGTTTTGAGGATACGAACGGAACTTCATTGTTGCATAAGAAATGCATATAAGCATTTGCTGTGTACTTAAGCTAAAAACTGTATATACCTCTATTTACCTACCGGTAAGTAAATTTTCAGACTTTTCTAGCAATGGCAAAGTGGGGTTGTTTAGTTTACGGATTCAAATACATCAAATGTGTGTTTTTAATATCATAGCATAAATAAGCATCATATTTTTACAGGACATGATTGAATATCAAGGTAAAAAACACAGAAATAGGATCAGATTGGATCAGTCATTATTTACGGATATTTTCAAATAACGGACATCCACCCTTCCTAATGTCCCACTGTTTTGATTGAAGCTATTCTGCCAAGGTGCTCAGCAGCCCAGTTCCTGTGTCCGTCAGGGTCGAGGGAGCAGGTACTGACCTGTCTGCAGCTTGGCTTCGTAATTAGACTGTTGGCGAGAAACATAAATCGCTCTGGATCAGTGTCCCTTTAAGTCAGGACATGTGACCAGCCTAAGATAGACATATGACCAGCTTTAACCTGGATTTTCCATTGTTGGGGAGAGACGGGAGATAAGCATGATTTGCTGAAGACCAGATTTACATTGGATTTTCAAGGGGAGATAAGCATGGGTTGCTAAAAACCAGTTTTATATTGAATTTTCAAGGGGAGATAAGCATGGGTTGCTGGAGACCAGTGTTAACCTGGATCTTGAAAGGGGAAGACAGACAGGGGTTGCTGGTGGGGGTGTACAATTATCTTGAACATACTATTTTGTCTCCGGTTTTACCACAAAAATTTTGAACTTTTTTATATGTCCAGGCTAGATGTCCTGCAAGAGTAAATGTTAATGAAATGCTTGATCTTGAAATGTACATGATTTCGGTCTATAGTTTTATAGTTTTATGAGTCAGTCAATTATACTGATACAAGTTAAGCAACAAGTATTTTTTCCACATATTTTCTTCAATATGAAGTTATTACTTGGCATATAAGCCATGCAGGAGAACCCTTTACGATTGATGAACTTAAAGCATTTCCCATATTGTTTTTCTGATAACATTGTTAGCACCGCCGAACGCAAACCACCCTCAAAACTCACATGCAAAATGCATGGAAAACATGTGCTATACACGCCGCACATGCGTTCTGATTATGCTAAAACTGCCAGCAACGACAAATTGTTGACAGTAACATTTGAGAAATGGCTAGAAGCGCCACTTGACACCAATTGAAGTTGCTCAAATTGTTGGAATGGTGCAGGGGTCAGACCCAGAGTGCTGTTGCCAACCATTTCAATGTTCATCGGTTGCCATCTCCAGAGCGCATCACTGTCACCAACAGACCGATTGATGACTGAGAGACCACGCCAGGTCGCCCAAGGGTGACAACTCCGGAGAGGACCGATACTTGGCCACCCTAGCCCGGGCGGAACAGGTTCACCACAGCCAGATCTCTCCAGAATGACCTCCAGAGAGTTGCTGGGAACAGAATCTCCACACAGACAGTGAGGAACAGACTCCTTGCTGAAGGTCTCAGGTCCGAAGACCAGTGCAACGTGATCCCACTGCCTGCACACCATCGTCAACAGAGACTGAATTAGCTAACCAACGACGTAGACTCGGAGAGTCAGTCACGCTGGCGTAATGTTCTCTTCACAGATGAGTCAAGATTCTGTCTGGACTTCAATGATGGTAGGGCTCGGTGGAGAAACCGTGAATTAACGATACGCCAACCGTACGATTGCTGAACATGATCAGTATGGAGGTGGAGTTTGATGATCTGGGCAGGAATCCAAGTTGGACGACGAACTGATCTTGTGGTCATCAGGACGAGGTACCATGACAGGTGTGGGGGTACCGCGATCTAAATTGTCACACCTGTGATCATTCCGTGGGCTCAGCAAGCAGGTCCTAACTTCATCTTCATGGATGACAATGCCCGTCCACATCGAGCAAGAGTTGTCACTGATGTTCTTCAGACCAACAACATCACCCATATGGACTGGCCTGCAAGGTCTCCTGACCTGAATCCTATTGAACATGCTTGGGACATCCTCGGAAGGCGTGTGAACGGCCTCCACGTCGTCTCCCTCAGACTCTGGATCAGCTTGAACAGGCATTGCGGAGAGAATGGCAGAACATTCCACAACAGACTTATTCAGGTCAATGGTGGCCATACACGTTATTAAACTTTGGATCAGTGCTCAAAACTGACAGTAAAAGTGTTTTCAGACATTTTCATACCCTGATGCAACACATTTTGCACGGCTTTTTCAGTGACACTGTTTTTGATGATTTGCAAGTCAGTTATTGTTCAATGAATTTTGATTTCTTTGTTGGAAAAGTGTGTGGATATGCTTTATCTTTGTTATGTTTGATTCAGTTGTAATGATCATGAGTAAAGGCATATGTACTGACCAAAAATACACTTGTTGCTTAATTTTTTGTGAGGAGTATATATTGACTGACTGACTTTAGGATTATGCTGCCCAATAACAGCCACACATGACTATTTCAAGCATATTTCAGTGTAGACTGCCATCATGAAACCTTCATCTGGGGAAGCAGTCCCATTAAAATGAGATCTTTTACTCTGAGATGACATCTCTCTTCGCTAACATCTAGCTAAACTTGTATTTGAAGTTGTATTGAGTGATACATCTCGTCTTAATGTGATCATTAGTATTACAAATGATTTCCTTTGAAATGAGGAAAAAGCTGTATACCCAACAGCTACTTTTCATGTAATTTTATTTGGTTATAAACATGACGTGATTCATGTCAGCATAACTTGATGGTGAAGACTGATGGCAAGCAGACCATTACTGTCTCTTTATCAGGCCTACCAAAGAAAACTTTCCCACTGTGCAGAAAAACGCAGAAAAGCCCACATTAATCGTGGAAATGGCAACATTAACACATTACCTCGCTACTGAAACAGTAAAAACTGCAACGAAAAACTATGAAACTGCAACATTTTTATATCAGCGAATTTTGACTTTACTGCGCATGCACATTACGATCCGTGCTTCTTTCCAATTTCCGAGCAACCGTGAATAGCATCGAGTAGAAAAAGTATCAAATATGTCGAAATAATTGCTGTCAATCGTTTCATACGAATGGAAAGTAAACTAAACAAGTGTGCACACAAGTATCATGATGATAAATGCCAAATAACAACAGAAATACTTAAAAAGGATTTTGTAACTTTTGTCCAAGCTGGAAAATGTCAACATGCGGTCGAGACTTACTCTTCCATGTGCGCATGCGCAAAATCGAAGTTGCGGGCTCCTTGTTTTATGATGCAGTGTAAGCGATTTAAAGTTGCCTTTTTACTGTTTCAGTAACGAGGTATTATGTTTATGTTGCTATTTCCACGATTAATGTGAGCTTTTCTGCATTTTCTGCACAGTGGGAAAGTTTTATTTGGTAGGCCTGTTTATTGTCCAGGTTAATTGCCTTTCATTATTTTAAACAGTGGCGTGGTTCTCTGCCCCTTCTTGCTGAACTGGACTTTGAAGTGAAGGAAAGCCTCGAGTCACACAACGCAGAGGAGGTGAATCATTTCTTCCTGTCTCTCATGAGCAGAATAACTCAAACAGAATGTGTGAAACTTCCATTCAAGAGATATTCAAACTGTACAGGTTGTACAAAAAGTTATCAGTATTCTTCCATGGCACTCTGTTTTTGTATAAAAGTTGGGGCTGGCTACAATGATTGATAAACGGAAATATCGTCAATAGGAAGAATTATTAATGATTATTGATATGAAAACTGTGTTATCAATAATGTCATACATTAACTTTTGTGATAGAAAAATGTTTTCACTTTCTCACAATAGATTAAGTTATGTCTCCGATATTTATCAATAATCGATCGATATTTAGTTACAAATTATCAATCTCCATGAACTATATCAATAGCCAGTTCTTGTACAATAACACAGCAATACACCTATTAAATGACAGATCTTGCAGTAATTAGTCTGTGTTGTATAATATTGGGGTAAGTGGTGTAGCCTAGTGGTCCGGGTTGGATTCCCTACATGGGTACAATGTGTGAAGCCATTATTAGTGTCCCTTGCCGTACATTGCTCTAAGATTGCTAAAAGCAGCGTAAAGCTAAACTCACTCACTTACTCCAGTATATTGTGTGCAAAAGTTAGAATGACATGTTTCATCAGTATTTGTACTGTTTAACTCAAAACTTGTTCAAAAGTGATGCTTTCCATCCTAACTACAAAATGGCACAAATACAAAAGTGATTTTTTATTTTAACAGTAACATTTTCACGATAGTTTTCATGGTCAAAATATAGAGAAATATGAACTTAATGAAAGAGGTGGTGGTGGAATTGGGTTTAACGTTGTGCTTGAGAATATTTCGCTCATATGACGACGTGCATGCGTGTGAATGTGTATGTGCGGCTGCTTGTACTAGCCCAGACTGAAGCTGATTTTATAGTGCTATCCCACTGAGATACCATGCCGCAGTGAAGCATGAATACCCCACTCAGACACATTATACTGACTCCGAGCCGACCAGTCCTTCTTGTACCCATTAATGCCGAGCGCCAGGCAGGGACCAACAAGTACCATATTTTAACGTCTTTTGGTATGACGCGGTCAGGGATCGAACCCGCGACCTTCCGCACTCCGGGCGGACGCTCTAACCACTACACCACGGAAGCGGTCACTTAATGAAAGATCATCTCATAGATATTACTCATGAATTTACCATAGAAGATGCCAGGTTTTCAAATTTTCACATGATATTTGTGTGTCAAGACAAAGGGTAACCTTTAATTCATGTCATCCAATCTCCGGCTGTAATTCCCATGATTCAACATGTCAGTGTGTTATTACTCCATAGCGTGGCGTTGGCAGCTACAGCTTTCTCCGATACGACAGCTTCACGAGGAATGTCTCAGGTAAGTATGTCTCGGTGCCCTGGCCGTCCATGTCCAGTTCGATGTCCAGCATGCATGTCACAATATGACACATATAGACGTGATAGTTCTTTCAAGTACAGACATAACCGATATGTTTCAAAGAAGTGGACAGATTCGGGAAAATGGTGAAGGCACCATAGCAATACTGCAATGCACTGAAAATTGACTGTGCAAAGCCACAGTAACACATTCAAATGTATTTAATGTATTTCTGTCACATAAGCTTTTGGTACTCATGATATGGTGGGTACATCAGTGAAGTGATTTAAGTTCATCCTGGTTTGAAGAAGGTGGGGGATAAACTATAGAGGAAGGGGGATATATGAATAAATACCTCATGTCAAGTTGGTTTTCTCTAGCAGAACTCAAAGAGCATTAAATATTTCACAGATAGCTGGCAAATTTGGATATTTATGTTTTTCTTGGATTTCATGTCAGCAATTGGTTTGAGGTTCAAAGCAGCAGTAGAGCTTGTTTCCATAGCTTTAGTCATAGTATGATCACTGTCCTGATATTGTCTGCAGGGAACGTGATGGAGTCGGTGACGGGGGCAGCACACGAGTTTGTGGGGACGTCAACCAAGATACATCACTACTTTCAACAGAACCCCACCATGGCAGACATCTTGCTTAGGTTCGTAGACATAGGGCTGTGCGTGGACTGCAGACAGACTCCGCCTTTTGTTGTTGTTGTTTGGTTGGTCGGCATTATTCCAGCTATATGGTGGCATTCTGTAAATAAATGAGTCTGGACCTGACAATCCAGTGGTCAACAGCATGAGCATAGATCTACAGTGACTCAGTGAGGTATGATGACATGTGTTAACCAAGTAGGCCAGCCTGACCACCCGATCCCGTTAGTCGCCTCTTACAAGCACGGGTTACTGAAGACAAATTCTAAGCTTGATCTTCATGGGTAGACAGAGTCTGTATATGAATTGTAGACATAGTGCTGTGAGTGGAGAGTAGACAGTGTGTGTAAAGTCGGTAGCTAGGCAATGGACAGTTTGTAAGCACTACTGTCAGTTTACTCACTATCCAACATGTTTGACATTCCAGATCTCACACCGCCAGTGTGTACGGCCATCGGTCAGTGAGCCATGAAACCTTCTTCCAGATGAACGCCCCACAGCGCCACACAGGGGGCTATCCACAGCCTAAAGACATAGTGTTCACTCTGGACCAAGTGGCAGCACAGAAGCTACAGACTGACCACGATTTCACGCTTCTGTAGCTGCTGACACCCAGGGATTACACCCTAAAGACATCATTTAGAAGCCAAACAAAACCATATATGGATTTCACAGCAGACAACACAATATATGGGTTTCACAGCAGACAACACAATATATGGGTTTCACAGCAGACAACACAATATATGGGTTTCACAGCAGACAACACAATATATGGGTTTCACAGCAGACAACACAATATATGGGTTTCACAGCAGACAACACAATATATGAGACACAGACAACACAATATGTGGGTTTCACAGCATACAACAGACAGACAACACAGTATATGGGTTTCACAGCATACAAGAGACAGGCAACACAATATATGGGTTTCACAGCATGCAAGAGACAGACAACACAATATATGGGTTTCACATCAGACAACCCAATACAAAATGTAACGGGTTTCACAGCATACACCAGCCTTAATAAAGAATGTAAAGATTTCACAGCACATAATAGGTTTACAGCACAATATATGGATTTCACAGCATATGACAGCAGGATAACACAATATATGGGTTTCACAGCATACAACAACACAATATATGGGTTTCACAGCATGCAAGAGACAGACAACACAATATATGGGTTTCACAGCATACAACAGAGAGGCAACACAATGTATGAGTTTTATATCCCACAACAGACAGACAACACAATATATGGGTTTCACAGCATACAGCAACCAAACAACACAATATATGGGTTTCACAGCAGACAACACAATATATGAGTTGCACAGCATACAAGAGACAGGACAACACAATATATGGGTTTCACAGCATACAACAGACAGGCAACACAATATATGGGTTTCACAGCATACAACAACAACCAAACAACACAATATATGGGTTTCACAGCAGACAACACAATATATGGGTTTCACAGCATACAAGAGACAGGCAACACAATATATGGGTTTCACAGCATACAACAGACAGACAACACAATATATGGGTTTCACAGCATACAAGAGACAGATAACACAATATGTGGGTTTCACAGCATACAACAGACAGACAACACAGTATATGGGTTTCCCAGCATACAACAGACAGGCAACACAATGTATGAGTTTCACAGCATACAAGAGACAGACAACACAATATATGGGTATACGGTTAAAACATGACAGACAACCCAATACAAAATGTAGCGGGTTTCACAGCATACACCAGCCTTAATAAAGAATGTAAAGATTTCACAGGACATAATAGGTTTACAGCACAATATATGGATTTCACAGCAAATGACAGCATGATAACACAATATATGGGTTTCACAGCATGTAATAGCTGTACAACACAATATATGGATTTCACAGCATGATAACACAATATATATGGGTTTCACAGCTTGTTTCAGCTTAACAATGCAACACTTGCATATGCTTTTCACAGTGTACCATGCCAAGTAATTGAACAAAGACATAATCTGCTAAAAAACTGTGATTAGAAGATGCATTTAATGCTTTTTACACAGGATTCTGTTCAATATATGTCTCCTAGGCAGCAAGACTATAAATAGTGGATGTTTGAATGGCATTTTGACTAGTAGAAGAGCAGAATGAGTGATACTCTTCTGTACCCGCATTTCATTGTTAGAATATTAAATGAATTGTTGCTTCAACGGTGCTATAGAAACTGCTCATCTTGTCATCAGTTACTGCTACCTGTCTTTCCTGTACTTGTGTTGTGAGGACTGTCATAGAATTTGTGGGAATGCATATCAAATTACCCTGCATGTTAAGCTCACTTGTTACATTTTGTTATTATATTTTTGTTAAAGACATTTTTTCCATCTAGATCAGTATGCAAGCGTGTGCAGCAACCAAGTTGCGTTGAATATTTGCAATGGTAGCCTTTTATTAAAATCTTACACAATTAATGCCTGTTGCCTAAAAACAAGTAGTTCAAATGTATATAAGGATATGGTTGTAGTAATAGAAGCATGCATTTATATGCCCTTTCTAAACAGCTGTAAACAAATCAGGAAAAGCATGTATTATCACTTAGTGTTTTCTCCAGCTCCTTCGAAGGATTACTTACAGATTGACCCAGAATGATGGTTATTAAGTTTACCAGAGCAGGACACTTACTACTACACATACTGTATATATATTAAATTCAAGAAGATCCAGCCTTCATAAGAATATATTGTTTAAACCTACAGATGGGTATACATGTATGTTAAAGGATACCTTATCCATCTGCCCTACACCCCTAGGCTTTGTGCCTTAAGAGGCGACTGACGGGATCGGGTGATCAGGCTCGCTGACTTGGTTGACACATGTCATCATATCCCAATTGCGTAGATCAAAGCCCATGCTGTTGATCACTGGATTGTCTGGTCCAGAACACAGTTTGGAACACAGTTTTGGATGATAAATCCATGTACTTCACAGAATATTATGTTATTTGCAGTTGTGTCTAAAGTTGGCAATCATTCTGGTGTTGGTCCTGGAGATCATTAGCTTCTAAAACCTACAGAACCTAAATATATTGTTTTCTCAAATCAGTGTATGAGAATATTTCCATGCCAATTTCTGTATGTCTCATTTATCTTTGGTATTTACTCAGTCAATATGTAGACATCACTACCTACCTGCAGTAGATATTGTTTTCTGCTTGGCATGCTTTTGGGCATTTAATGTTCAATACATATGTACTACAACAGTAGGCAGGTGGGGTAGCCTAGTGGTTAAAGCGTTCACACACGTCACACCGAAGATCCAGGTTCGATTCCCTACATGGGTGCAATATGTGAAGCCCATTTCTGGTGTCCCAAGCTGTGATATTGCTGGAGTATTGCTAAAAGTGGCGTCAAACAAAACTCACTCATGCACTAGTAAAACAATATCTAATAAGGTGCATAGCTAATGTATTTATTACAGCTCCCTTTGTAATTTGTTATGGACATGAGACGTTGATGTTTGAGTCCAAGATTATGAATATAATACAAGTGACTTGTGATTTGATCTCTTTATTGTCACTTACAAATGAGTATCCTGTTAATATTGACTAGATTTTCTTGTAATGGGGGGGGAAGCAGACTGAGTTGTATCCCTTGAGCATACCAGGATCCTATGGTCATGGATTCAAATCCTTATTTGAATGGCATTTGGGCACCATTTGTAATTTTATGTGTTTCACGTAGCCACCAAATTCTGAACATGGGTCGGTCAGGAGAAAAAAATCTAAAACAAATTTTTTGATGAAGACATAATTATCCGAATAATGTTCTTGATTCTCATTTATTGTAATTCTTATTACCATTTCTCGCGTTCTTTGGACTTGTGGCAGCGACTGATAAAAACATTTTAGATAGATAAACATTTTATATGACGAGGTGGTACGTTTTAGATTCGAGTCGGCAGTGTTGGAATGACAAAAAAAAACATTTTAAGGGGTCGGTAATAAAATTAGAAGGGTCGGTCGGGTGATGAGAAAAACACACACACACACACACACAAACAAAAATGCTGCCCTATTAGAAGTTGGGACTACAATATTGAACAAACTTTATGGATAACTCACATTCCTGCTTGACAACGGTACAAGAATCTGTATGGAAACATCGCACTCACGAAATATAGATGTTGTTATCCATAAGGTTTGTTCAATAATGATTCAAGTCCTGACTATAATCATTGGTCTGTTGGTGTAATACCCATGCCGTGTGTCATGGTGGTAGAGACACCTCCCACAACTGGCTGGCAAGTCATGGTATACTCACACTGTGGTAGACCTACACTTACCTTTGAATACATTCACAGTCTCAATTGAGTTTCATTTACATATTATCGACCTACCAAATGTAGATATTAGGAAAATGCAAATGGTTGAGGGAGGATTGCCGAAGCCTGTTTCAGTCACGAAGATATTCTTTAAGTCAGAGACTCTTATCATGGGGACTGGCCACCATGTTCCAAAGGTTAGGGGGTAATGCTCAAGGAGCACCCCCTGCACACACACCCCACCCCCACCCCTCTGGATCTGTCCCTGGGATACCTTACAACAGAAATGCTGTTCAAAACAGCATTAAACCAAACACATTCACTGCCTCACAGATGAATAACACTAGCCATCTACCATCTAAAACAACCAATCTTTAATGGGGAATGAGTTTCTTGATAAGGGCATGGTCCTCAGCGGCATAAAAATTGTTTATAACTATCAGGGTTTATATTCTTGGCATTAATACCATATATCACTTGTTTTGTGGTGATACAGTTTATATATGTGCACATATGTCTCTATTAAGATAATGCTTATTGCTTGTACTTCAATGTGTATGTGTTGTACATATATCAAATATTTTGTGCTTCTGTTTAAAAAATGTATAAGTGAATTTTCCTTTTTATGCATTTCTGCTTTCACATAAGACATCAGCAGATATCATTGTTGTCACATGACAGTGGAACAACAGTTTGATTCAAGAACATATCAAGTCTGTATACTCTGAAGAATAATGACAATTATTATGGATATACAACTTCTTTTATTCCGGTATGCTCTGTCAAAAACAAAGAACAGCGGTTCCATATTTTGGACACAACCAGCTGTATTGTGAGAGGTCCAGGGGCAAGGGCCATATGATTATACAAGTATTCCAGCCATGTGCTGTAAAAAACGAGTCTGGATAAGGCAATCCAGTGATCAGCAGTATGAGCATCGATCTAGGCAAATGGGATACGATGACCATCCCACCCCATTAGTCGCCTCTTACGACAAGGATGGGCTACTGCAGACCAATTCTAACCCGGGATCTTCACGGTCCAGGGCCTAGATTTTCGAAGCTCTCTTAGAGCTAACATAGTCGTAAGTTAATGTCAAAGTATGGCACTTACGACTATCTTAAGTCTAAGAGAGCTTCGAAAACCTGGGGCCAGATTGGTTCTTGGAGAACAGAATTAAACATCATATGCCATATGAACGTTTAACGATACATATGAAAAAGAATACAATACATGTAAATACATCTCGCCATTTGTTTAGTATTTTCTTCATTTAATTTTATTCAATATCTATAGTCATCTATGTGTAACGGGGATATTTCAATTAGTAAACTGGGTATGACCATTCTTTGATGGCACCAAATGGAGCCAAGAGGATGCCCATAATTGAAACACAATCCTACTTTTTACTGAGACAAAACTTTCTGTTACGGAACATATTTGAAAAATAAACTGTAACTCTTGGTGTCATATATTACACTAACCCTCCCTTGCGTGAAGCACGTGGAATACGTTCTCTAGTTGCTGTTACACGTGCACCAATATCCGTCAAGTGCTGAAATTTAGACATTGCATGGTGCGGGGCTCTTCACAATTTCGCAGGGCCCTGAACTAGTATCTCCAATCGCTTGCGCGTTGTCAATACATGCTATAATTATAAATACACGGCTCTAAACAAGGATAAATATGTTTACCTGTTATTTTTTCTTCGAATGTTTATCTAATTGCTTCAAATATGAATATCGTTGTAGGTACCCTGTTGTAACAGCAAAACACACATACAATGTCATGTATATTATGTTTGGGACACTGAGGATTATGCAAATATTTCACAATATTTAATTTTTCACGGTACTGTTATGCGCCGCCATAACTTATGTCGATAACTAAATGTTTGCTAACATATAAACTGCGAGCGACATACATTTGACAAATATTTCCTACAAAATTTGAATTCATTCAGATATTTTAACATTACGTCTACTTCAAGTATAAATTAAAGGAAATGTTGGTTCATGATAATATTTAATTGAGAAACAACTGCATCCCTGAAACAAATCAGGTGCGCAGCTACCATTACAAAAAAAAGCCCGGGCTTACACACGATTGTTGCTAAAATGGTTGGGCAAGTCCTCAATACTACATAAAGCTTTGTAACCTATCGGGCTTACACGAAAAAAACTGGCATGCTATGCGCCTGAAAATGGAGCGTTTAAACAGAAGAATTCATCACATATCTGGCTGACATCCCACATCTACTCACTTCCAGGAGCAGCTACATTGCCAGTGCGACCAGTGACCTTGCATCGTTTATCTTGAAGACGGATTGATGGGCCGGTTCTGAGAGAGCACAATGCCAACCTCTATGTCTGCGAATGCGCCCTCTCGGATTCGAACCCACGCTCTCAGAGTCAGGCATCTAAACCCTAAGTTAACCATCTAACCCACTCAGCCAGCGCACCTTCCACAAAATTGGAAGTCTGGTAGTCTACATCACGTACTGTGATTGCACAATGCCATTTCGAAAGATCAAATGTAACATATTCTATTTGCGATTACACTTTCTCAGTAAAGTACAGATTCTAGAACTTTTGTTTGGTTGAGTCCCATCCGGGATTCGAACCTACACCCTCAGCGTCAGGCATCTACGCACACAAAGTCAGCCGCCTAACTGCTCAGCCACCGCATCTTCCACTGTGGAACAATAGCCTAATTTGGTTTACGTATTCATACAGTATAAATATAAATTATTGAGAGTAACTCACACTTCATGCTAAAACGTCATAGTTTTACACTGCATCATGGTCAATCCAGATTGGTTTTGATCGCGGAGCTATTTAATAGATCTACGACATTGGGTAGCACATGTGTTTCGGGGCTGAGAAATGGAACTTTCTGATTTAAGTAGTTAAATGAAAACATAAAAATGTTTTTGTACTGTAATGTTAAGGCTCTATTTCTCATCTGATATTCTGGAGAGAGGGTAGGGGAAGCTACGTTTCAGACGATTTATACAGAATATATGGTTGCAAGATTCAAAACGTTGGTGTTAATTTTAAATAAGTCTGTTTTACAGAAGCTGTAGGCCAATCTGGTGACCCCAGCCGTAATATTGCAGGAACATTGCTAAAAGCGGAGTAAAACCATACTCATTCACTCATTTGTGTAATGGTGAGACACCATAAGCATCTAAATATATCGACGTAGATTATCCCTGATATCACTCATGAAGCATACGACTTTATCGATAACAACTTCTTGTTTATTGCATAGAGCGACGTTTCGGTGTAGATTCTTACAGCGTCATCAAGCTAAGATAGACTTGTTATTGACTCAGCAACTTCTAGAATGCTGATAGAACAATAAATATAGTTATTTCCACAACACTGCTCACATTTGAAAGTATTGCAATCAATTAATTACTGTTAAAACACATTCTGAACATCGCCTGAACCTTAACAGAGACAATTTAACTCAAGTGCAATATTGTTTATAAATTACCCTGTCCTATAGTATATGAATTACTGATACTGGGAAATGAATTATTGATATCATTAGTACTCTACGCGTTATCGATAGTATGAAATTACAAATTGATATCATTATAACAACTTATAACACTAAATCAAGTCATTATATCTGCATTTAAGATACCATTCGTGATTATAGAATAATACTTTAATGCCTTTTCAGGAATTTGTGTTATATCAACAGAGCTACTGACACATCATCAGAGATACAAAACATATTTACATAAATTCATTGATTTAGGTATCTTCACATTTGTTTAAGAGAGATATGGTACTTGGAATAAAGGATGTACGGGCTCTCTTAGTTTTCACAAATTGGAACTTGGTAGCGTCCGCCTGAAGGGAGGGGGTTGTATTCCGAATTTAAGTAGTGAGTATGGTCAGATATAATTTTGACAGCTTTATTCACGATTTGCCGCTCATATATTGATGGTAAACATTCAAATCTGACTCCAGCGATTTTACTTGCAGTGTTAACAATTTCGTCTGTTTTAGATTTGAGGTGAACTGAGAGAGACCCGTACCAACAATGGAAGGAAAATGTTAAAATACTCGGAATAAATGAAGCATAAAAAGATGACATCACAGATGGGTTAACATTAAAAGATATGTTTACGCATGAGATGAAAACGTTGTTGACATATTTTTGTATAGGGCTTCAGTGTTAGAGTTCCAGTTCAGCTTAGAGTCAACGAAGGTTCCCAGATACTTTTACTCAGACACTGTCTCAACACATTCACCGCTGATTACCACTGGAGGCATTTCTGTGGGCTTACTCCGAAAGTCAATTATCAGTTCCTTTGTTTTGTGACATTTAAGAGTAAGTGGTTTTCTGCACACCAAGTCGTGAAATGATTAATGTCCTCTTTATACAGTTCTTCTGAATCATTGTTCAGCTTGCCGACAATTGTTGCATCATCTGTGAACTTTACAACTGAACAGGTTGAATTCGAGCTTGCACAAGCATTAGTGTAGAGGGTGAAAAGAACAGGAGATATTACACAGCCTTGTGGTGCACCAGTGTTAGTGGACCGTTTTCTCGATACAGTTCCGTTAACTTTCATCTACTGATGTCTGTCCACAAGAAAGTTTTCGATCCACTTGATGAGGTATGAGTTAACGCCCATGTCTAACAGTTTCTGTATCATGATATGTGGCTGGGTGGTGTTGAACGCAGATAAAAAGTCAACGAAGAGGATCCTGATGTATGACTTAGGTGTCTCAAGATGTTTATAGACATTATTAAGGAGTGACAGTGTGGCATCAATTAACAACTCCTCTCCTTGACCTGTAGGTGAACTGAAGCGGGTCCAGTATGTCGGCAACTTCCTGTCGGAGATGTCTCAACAAGATGCGTTCCAGCGACTTCATTGCTATAGATGTGAGAGCAACTGGCCTGTAGTCGTTGAGTTCTTTAGTTTGTGTCTTTTGAGGAACTGGTACAATTTTTGATGTTTTCCAGACCGAAGGAATAACGTGTGTATTCACTGAGAATTGAAACAATCTCGTGAAAACTGTACACAGTTGAAGTCTGCACTCCTTCAACACAATGCCGCCAAGGTTGTCAGGTCCTTTTGCTCTTATGATGTTAATTCTGGAGAAGCTTTGAATGACGTCAGCTTCTGATATATGGATACGACTTTCACTATCCTGTACGTCTTCACTAACTTGAACTCTTTCATTGGTAAAATCATGACAATCAAAGCGGCTGTAGAAAGTGTTGAGGTCCTCAGCAAAGGGCTTAGTCTCTCAACTTTCTCTTTGTTTACACTCACCAGCTTTCAGATTAATGTCATTCTTTGCATTTGAGTTTTATTCTATCTTCCTTCATGTACGCTCGTTTCTTTTCGTTTAATAAAGATTTCATTTCTTTGTAATCCAGGGCTTGTTGTTCGGGAAAATTCTGATTTCTTTTTCTGGTATATATACTGAGTCAAAAAAAGAAACTTCACATTCTTTCTTCAGGGCACTATAAAAGAACAAGAGATGGTAAGATGGTTAAATTGTTATTATTTCATTGCTGAGATCTGTGTGATGTACTCGATACACTGACAGTGCCATAATCAGTTCCATTAGGCTACACCGCCGTTCCAAAACATGGGTATACAGAATGTAAAGTCACAAGAGTAAAAATGCGAAATTTCTCAGTTCAATATCGTGTATGGCCGCCCCGCGCATTCACCACTGCCAAACACCGTCTCCTCATCGACTACCTGATGCTTGTGAACACGTGGTTGGGGATTCTGCGCCATTGCTCTTGCAAGGCAGCGCCAAGTTCCTGCAAATTCTGAGGTTGGTTCCCAAAACCACGAAACCTTCTCCCAAGTGCATCCCAAACGTGCTCTATTGGATTAAGGTCAGGGGACCTCGATGGCCAGTCCATGACGTTGATTCCAGCGTTTTGAAGGAAATTTCGTGTCAACATCGCGGTATGCGGCCGAACATTATCATGCTGGAACTGTAGACCTGGGCCATGAGCCGCCATGAAAGGAACGAGTTCAGGGGTGAGCACCTGGTCGCGGTAAGCAGCAGCTGTGAGGTTTCCACGGATGACCACAAGTTGTTCCCACAGAAAGCACCCCACACCATGCAACTTCCGCCCCCGAATCTGTCGACTTCCTGTACACAACATTGGTCATACCGTTCACGACGTCGTCTCCAGACTATGCCTGCCGTCCGCGAATCTGAGGGTAAACCTGGATGCATCGCTAAAGACGACTCGATTCCAGTCTCTCTGGGTCCATCGGAGGTGACGTTGGGCCCACAGCAGACGTTGACGTTGATGAAACGGCGTCAATATTGGCCCACGATATGGACGTCGAGAATGGAGATTGGCAGCCCGCAACCGATTTCGAATGGTCTGTGAGGACAGTCGACCTCTAAACATCTCAGCCCTGGTTCGTGTAGCCGTCAGAAATCTGTCACGTAGGTGACGTAGAACGATTTGACGGTCTTCTGCTCGTGACGTCACACGTGGACGACCCGACCTTGGGCGATCAGAAGTGGTGCCAGTTTGTTGTAGACGACCTCGCAAGTCATACACAGTACGACGGCTTAATCCCATTGCTCTTGCGACGTCAATAACTTATCTTCCCGCTTGCAACATGCCAACGGCACGTTCACGTTGCACATTTGACAATCGTGGCATTTCAAGTACCGTTAGAACTGTGGTTTAAAAGTGTTTTTTCAATTCTTGAGGCCAATGCAAACACGTGCATATGAAGAAAACTTCGATGCGAAGATTACGTGATCGACTGCACGTGCAAAACCTGATTTGGCACTAACGTCATTTGCAGGACGAATGGATGGGTTTGAGTGGGTTTTGCTAACGTTTTTTTAAGAGTCGAAAGATAGGGATCCCATTTCGGATACATAGATGTATCATCAGAGAAATATTATTCATTATTTTTCAAATTACATTTTGTGAAGTTTCCTTTTTGACTCAGTATATTATGTTGACACAAAAATATATATAATCAGTAATGACGTCACACATTCCTTCAAATGTTTGTTCGGCATCATAGAACATGTCCCAATCTGTACACGCAATACATCCTTGTAGGGTATCAATAGATTCTTTGTTCCATGATTTGACAGTCTTAACAATAGCCTTCTCTGTTTTTAAACTTTTGACGATATGTGGGCAGCAAATACAGAGAATTATGGTCCGAAGCTCCAGGGGTGGTTTACTATATGATTTGTAGGCGTTCTTGATGTTACTGTCACAGCTATCACGCCGAGAAAACACAACGACTTGCTGTAGGGTGCGAATCCATTTATTCTTTAGATCACAGGAAGAAGTAGCAGAAGAATACCCTGTACACTTTTCATTTATATATATACTAGCCACATAAAGAAACTGTGCTTTGTCAAAAGATTATCCCAGTTGATAAGTACGATAACAATGTCAAAGGTACATATAAACTTTAATGGAGGGATCATGAGACCATAACAAGTCGGGAGAAATTCAATTGAAAAGTCAATCACAATGACGTCACGAGTCCACAAGCGGGACAGGGGTCAAACGACCATGTCTCTAGCTCAATAAAGGGTATGTCCACCATCGGCATTGTGCATCGAGATTAGTGCATCGACGACGCATAGAGCCTATCAAACGTGCAAGGAAGACTTGTGGGATGTCACGCCAGATTCTCTCAAGTTCTGTTGCAAGGTCAAGGACGTTATCTAGCGGATGAGGAAGACGGCGTAGACGTCGATCCATCTCGTCCCAAACAAGCTCTATCGGGGAGAGATCCGGTGAATTTGCAGGCCAAGGCAGCAAGTCAACGTTGTGGTGTTGCAAGAAATCCATAGCAACCCTTGTCGTATGAGGGCGGCATTGTCCTGTTGGAATGTTAACCCAGGGCCATGACGTTGCAGAAAAGGAATTGCCACAGGTCTAAGAATCTGATCCCTGTAGCCCACACCAGTTAAGTTGCCCTGAACAATCACCAAAGGAGTACTTTGGCGTGCTGTTATTCCACCCCAAATCGTCACGGAACCACCACCAAAGCCATTCCTCTCAAAGACACAGGCCTGTGCATAACGTTCTCCCACGCGTCTACAGACACGTTGACGTCCATCACTATGGGAAATGTTAAACCTGGACTCATCTGTAAAAACAACATTTCTCCACCAAAAAAGAGTCTGCGGACATGATTTCGGCACCACATTCGACGAGCTTGTCGATGACGTTGTGTCAGGATAGGCCGTATGGCGGGACGTCGTGGTCTGATCCGTGATGACGTAAACGTTGTCGAACTGTGTTGGGGTGGATACGGCGAAGTCCTGGGATGGTTCGGGCAGTCATCACTGCAGTCTGAAACCTGTGGCGAAGATGGGTCACCCTTATCCATCTGTCCTGTCTTGGCGTTGTTACACGTGGACGTCCAGAACGTGGCCGATCTATGACGTCATTTGTGTTCAGGTAGTGTCTCACCAGTGCAGAAATGGTGTTCCGGTGGCAGTGGAAATGTGCAGCCACTTGTCCTTTAGACATTCCCCCACGCACCATCTCAATGGCCTCATTACGTTGTGCAGACGTGAGCCTTGGCATGCTATGGGTTTCAATAGCCGTTCACTTTTCTGAACGATCGCAAGGGCAGGGGTTGAGCTTTCCAAAGTGACAGTATTGTGTGGCATTCATTTGCTCTGTTTCTCTTTCCCGGAATGCACGTGCAACAACGTATTGCACGTCTCAAGGATGAACCCACTGACGTCACGGAACGTGTCACGTGCATGCATGTTGGGTACATGTCACTAATCTCCGAGTTTAAATCCTTATGTGTCTACACGTTTGATAAATTTAGATTTTCAATTTTTGTATGCACTGTTTCTTTATGTGCCTATTATTAATATCACAATGTTTTGGTTTGTATTTTATCACAAGGGTATTAGCACAGATTCATTTGTAACAGTTGATTAACAGAAAAGAGAGACAACTGAAGCACTTATAAATCATGGTCACATTGAGCGATATGCACATCACATTGAACGAAATAAATACATTGATAACAAATATTTTTCCTTTTCAATCAGTTCACAAATATGACCATACTAAGTGTGCAATAGGAATTTATGCATATTGGTTACACTTTCCAGAGGAAAATGAAATATTTACACGTTTACATTATATTAAAAATTTGCTCACCCGTCTATAAGACGAAGCTACTCCTAGACATCTGCTCGATGCCTAGTACGTACAATAAAGTGAAAACAATGTTAATATGAATCACAATGAACCCACACAGAAAGGAACATCATATTCTCAACAGTCACCACCACAGCGCGCTCAGACTACATGCACAACAACCATCCAAGAAACATTATGTAAAAATATGTATAATTGCAATCCAATTGAAGCATTAAAAACTTTACGGATTAGCACAACATATTTACATATCCAAACTGCCAACGTTATTTAATATTAATAGACGTTTGTAGTCTAGAACTTATTTTATATGCATTACTGAGCTGTTATAACCTAAAACTTTAGAAACCATTCTACAACCCAACATAACTAACCTGGTGACTCCTCTAACTCGACCTCACATTATCAGCTCTCAGAATGCAATGAAAATCACAAGACACCACGAGGTATAATCATGTTGAAGCAGACGATCCAATCAACCAATCAAAATCATCCGTGTTATAACAAAGATTCCCATAAACATGAAATGCACGTGAAATGCATATTCATTAACCTGGCCTACACAGGACGAGCACTAATAATACTGTTGGCCACAAAACTGTATAACACCACCAAGAAATGTTTTTATATGATTTTTTTATTGACATTTTAAATAAAACAAAATATATAATACAAAGTGAAATGTCACTGCTACATTACCATAACACAAGTCTAGGATCTTGTCTTTCCGTGTACAACAAGTTACATGCTAATTAATAAATATATTAATGGCATCAATATTTATTACGTTTAACAGATCCAATATGACAGGAGACCAGAGTCGCGTGGGTGTAAACGAGCGTGATATCAGAGAAACGAGTGTCAACGGATCACATCATTGCCGATTTCGGTAAAGGTTCTCTCCCTTTGGTTCAGACATAATACTTTCGCGGTTGTCTCCCTTTTTTCATTTATTTCGTTTCGTTTTAGCAAAACATTATAGTCACGTGACATATCCAACATGGCGCTGTGCTGTGCAAGTAAGTGTTCATATCTTTTCGCGTTATATTTACGTGATTTATGGTCACAGAATTAATGTGTGTGTTGATCAGTTCTATATTTCAAAATAGCACACATTTTGATGTGGCGTGATAAATATAGTGAATGTATTCCTTTGTTCTGCTCAAGACTAATCGATGTTGCTTTGCCGGTTAGCCATGCTGCATGAGTTTAATTTTCAAACAAAACATGGCAAATCTTCAATCACTAGATCTAGTCAGCAATGTTGTGCAGCTGAAATTTTCGTATAATACAAAACAGAATGTATATGAACTTATTATGTAAATAGTATCACTTTCTATGGGCTGACTATTCACTAAGTAGTCTTTCGGAAATATTCAGAATATAATCACATATTTTCGTTAGTGTTCGGTTTTCGGTCACTTGACTTTTGCGTGTTTTCATACACGTGTGTACATGAAGTAAGCTGTCAAGATTATCGTCCTAATTTCAAGTCTGCAGGTTACTATGAGCAGCTTACCACAATTGTGAAACCCAAGGATCCCTTTCTAATCAAACATGCCTTGCCATCGTTAAAGTTACAAACCACTTTCTGATCAAACACCACTTCATGATTCACTGGGTTGAGCACTTGCCTATCAAACACCATTTTTGCGGTCGTGAGAATTACTGGTAAGAGTTCCTCCCGTTCCCCCATCCCATATAATATGTATAAATATACTAAGATCAGGGCCCCAGATAAGGGCCGTATCGGCGTATGTACGGATAAAAAATATGAACAATACGGTAGGAAATAATTTACAAACGTAGCAGATACGCACCACAGCAATGGTGTACAGTCTTAGAATCATTTACAGATGTATTTATCTGAAAAAAATATTGTTTTATTGTTTATTGACCTGTTTACACAAGAGTGGCAATGTTGTGGTGCATATATGAAACGAAACACAAGATTACTGATAGTCCATTAGCTTCCATTCTGTACTCTAAATGTACACTTAGGTTTTCCAGTACTCAATATTGAACAAATAAGGAGTACGTACTCCTGATGTTGAAAAATTATCTGGAGCCCTGCTAAAATTATTAACAAAACTTAACACAACAATTACTAAAGAACTCACAAAATGACGAAAAGTCCAAAATTTAAGTAAGGATTAGGTTTAGAGTTTGGTTTAGGGTTGGGAGAACGGAAGGAACTCTTTCCGGATTACTTTTGAGATAGGCTACAGATCTCTTACGTTTTTATCAAGTTTGGAGTTATGCAGAGTAAATTGCAATTGCAGAGGCACAGAAAACTCTGTTCACATCTAACCATGGATATCTGTGATACTATACATATTTATTTGCATAATTTGCATCCAAGGATAACCATTTTGAATGACAGTTCCTGGAATCTCAGGGAACTAGTTAGTTGGTACAGCAGAATTTGACAGAATTTTGTAATTTGAGCCACAGAATGTAATTTGACTGCAACATGTCAATGTTTTCACTGGAGAATTCAACTCTAATGCGATCCGACACAATATGTCTGTCGTTTATCCTGCGCTTCAACATGTTCATTTTTTCTATGTGTAATGCATCAAGTTAAACATTACACCATATTTGAATTCTGACTATTTGTTATATTTGTCATGTTTATGAATGACTACAGTAATAAAAACAAATTATACCTACCTTTCTTTTGACCATGTAGTTTGTACTCAAGCACAAAAACTGTGTGGGCGGTGGGGTAGTGAAGACCCGGGTTCGATTCCCCACATGGTTATAATGTGTGAAGTCCATTTCTGGTGTCCCCTGCCGTGATATTGCTGGAATATTGCTAAATAAGGTGTAAAACCATACTCAATCACGCACATAAACTGTACAAATAGCTTGCCACCAAATATATCATGATGATATATTGCTAACAGTAACAGCATGAATATGATGAAGAGTGATTTGTCTCGGAGATGAATTATCTTGACACTGAGTTGGACGATGATCTTCAGTTGTATCTCTTAACATGATTCACATTACGTTGACATACAGTAGTCATTGTAGTCTGATCATCAGTGACATCTTGTTGCAGTTAGTAACGAGGTACCCGAGCATCCAGTGCTCTCACCAGTTTCCGGCCATGTGTTTGAGCGCCGCCTGGTGGAGAAATACATCCAAGATCATGGCACGGACCCCATGAATGGAGAACAGTTGGCAGTGGATCTGCTGGTTGACATCAAAAGTGAGTTCACAACTGAAGTAAAAATGACGGTCACTCATAAAAGTTACCCATAAAGTAAATAGTAACAGTCAGGTGTCATCTTGATAGAGAGAGTAAAATGTCAGGTATTTGTGAGATTAGTTTAAAAATTCATTGTACCAGGCATGAATATATTTACTTCCAACCTTTATTTGTGTGGCTGCAGTGTTTCCGTTATCTGGTGTATACCGGCCTTTGACCGGTACAAAGTTAGAATGTCCGGTAATTTCAAAGGCTGTCAGTCATAGTGTCCGGCAAATCTTAAAATCAATTTTCTGACTACCCCTGTCAATTTTATTTCTCCTCAAAAAAGGATTATGTTTTCACAATGACATCAAGGTGTTGTCAAATCAAAATTAGCAGTTTTGGAAAACCCTGTGCTAAAAATAGTGGCATTGACGCATTGCGAAGCCCTCTACCTTACTGATTGGTTGTTAGCGTGCAGTGTCGCGCGCACAATGAAAAGCGTGATCACTTGACAGGTAATATTTACAAATGGCCGGTATTTGAAATGCTAGCCAGTCACAATGTCCAGCTGGAAAAAATGCCAGTGGAAACACTGTATACTCTTTACAGTATTTATAAGTATCTGATTTTGCTAGTATTACAGTTTGGTTATTTCATAAAATATTGACAAGACATATAACATATATGGCATTTATCTATCATGTTTTGCTTTGGGGTAGCCTTGTGGTTAACGCGTTTGCTCGTCATGCCGGAGACCCGGGTTCGAAGCCCCACATGGGTATATGTGTGAAGCCCATTTCTGGTGTTCCCTGCCATGATATTAGAATATAATAGAATAATACTTTAATGCCATTTCAGGAATTTGTGTGGATATATGACTGGAATATTGCTAAAAGCAGTGTAAAACCATACTAACTCACTCACTCATGTATCATGTGTTTACCACCACCCCAGATAGCATTCGGACGTTGGCCCAACGTTGGCAATGTTGGCAAAACCTTTGCAGCGTTGGGCCAACGTCTGAATGCTATCTGGGACCCTACTTGAACAATATTGTATACCATACTGGATATGAGGGTGTGTCCCAGAAAATGAACCAATCTGAAACAATGAATGTCTAACAGCCAGGTGTATGTATGGGTAAATGTTCCTGGTACCATGTGAAAGGTAGTAGTTCTTGTAATTAGCAGAAAACATGAAGTTTCTTCGGAAAGGAATTGAAGGTGGTGATCTTTAGATGCCTTGTTTGCATCTTACTGGTCCAATTGTCACACCATGTATGATGTTATCTATTTCAGCATCTCCACTTGTGAAGCCCAGACCCCCATCAGCAACAAGTATCCCAGCCATTCTGAAAGCGCTTCAAGATGAATGGGTAATAATTTTTTAAGATGTCTATCTCTGCATTTGTTCACCTCATAGCCATGGCCATAATACAAATATACCCACAACAATGTGTTTGCTGCTGTTCGCTATATGTTCCCAGTAGTGTATATCTGAACACAATGTATTGGGTAAGTATGATTCTTCCAGAAATCTACAACACTGGTGGCACGGTGGGATATAGTGAGACTGAGTTGCTTCCCTTACATGCCAGAATTTGCTGATTGATTGGTTTAAATGGAATATTTGTCCTGATTGTGGCCCTTGTTTATCACCACTTTTCTATGGTCATCTATACGAGTCTTATGACCAATTGCTTTATTTCTTAAAAGGGGGATGGCATAGCCTAGGTTCTTTTTCAGAAGAAGTCCTCCTTGGGGTACATATAAGCATTAAAATGTCCATTTTAAAAGCCTACGACAGTTGTAACAATATTTCAATAAAATATTTTACCAAACAAAAAACTCGTTATGTGTGGTGAGACCACCCCTACAGGGCCCCGTAGAGGGCCCCCTACAGCCAAGAGCAGGTAACTCTGGCTGTGTACCTCGTACCTCACTTTTCATGCTGTCGTCGGCCGCGTAGGTCGATTGCATGGTCCAAGAAGCTACGAATAAGAGAGCGATGAGTGAGATAGAGTCAAATCCTGTATGTATGGTTCCTTTTTTTCGCTCGAGGCTTAGCTGGAATCGTTGTATGACTTTTTTCATTCATGATTTGTTGTAACTTTACCGGCGTGTTCGCTGTCTCCAGCCACGTGGCAGGCAAGATGGCGGACCGCTGGGTCCCGCTTGTTTTCCTTCTCCTGGCTTTAGAAAAAGCCTTGTAGTCGGTCGTAGAAGGGGCTGATATTTCATTTTGTAGATTATACTTGCCTAAATTCCTCTTTTTCCAGGCTTTAGGTAAGTTTTGCTTGAGTGTTTTCGCGGACGCCGCGTTTACGGTCGCCACACATGTTGCTCTTTGTCACCTATGTATGACGCGAATTACGCCCGCTATTATGGCTTTGCGCTAGTATTTAATAGCTTTGCTGTAACAGTTAAAATATCGCCCGGCGTTGTATTTTGTTCTGTTTTGTTGCGTGCATATTATATTATGTATATCGTACAGTCCTTGCTATTGTCATAGCTGGTTCTGTTTTTGCAGCCCAAAGGGGTGTGTCACCTGTAGCGCAGTTTGTCGCCTCAGGATCGCCACCTGGTTTGCTTACGTTGTTTAGCAGAGGAAGCCCATGACGCAACAAGGTTGTTCTATGTGTCAGGCTTTCTCCCCTCACCATCAAGTCCAGACGTGCTGATTACATGTTCTACGTCGCCCTACTTCAGGCGGGGACATTTGGGGTCAGGAGAGCCTAAAGACAAAGATAAAAAGCAAAGAAAAGAAGGCTTCGCTTCTCTCTTTCGGGGTGCTCCTAAACGGGCGAAGGGTGCGGGCCTCCGGCTCTTTCACCTGCCATCCCCTCAACATCACAGGCACCTTCCCCTCCTGTCCCTGTTTCTAACCAGCTAACAATTGATTTACTTTCTGATATATTGCAGAAGCAGATGGATTCGGGTCCACACTCTCGTGGCTGACGCGATGGCTGGCCTCCGTCAGGAGATTGGTGTCCGCCAGGTGCGGGTGTGTGTGCCGGTCTATGGCGGGCAGTGCTCCCAACCTCAGCTTAGGCTCTGGTGTGGGGTTTCTGTCGGGGTGTGTCGGCTCCGAAGTTTCGCCTCTCGGTTGCTGGCCACCCTCCGCTGTAGTAACTACTACCGGCCAGAGCCTTGGCTCGGGTCTGGTCCAGTAGTTAGTAGTTTGGCAGGCTCAGTGCCTGTAGTTGCCGCTACTGCAAGAACTGGTCCCACCGCGCGCCCGGCTTGGCCGGGCCATTCGGTGTCTGGATCATTTTGTCTACCATTGAGGAATCCCAGCACGGCTCTTCCTCGCCACGCACCGCCGACTCAGTATCGAAGTCTTGGGTCAGGTGTGCCGGGCAACCCGCTCTGCTCGAGCCTTTGTCCCTCTCTCTGTAGAGACCCTCGGATGATCCCTCAGAGCTCTCTCTGGATACAGAGACCTCACTCATTGAGGATCGATTCGAGGAGGCTATGGAGGAGGATGAGGGTCGGGAGGAGTAGGGCACGCCTTTGGTTTCGGCTGCGCGCCCCTGAGGCAGGTACGGGAGCGCATTGCTTCTGTCCTGCCCCAGGTAGTGGTCAGTACTGGCGCACCCCGACCCTCAGGAGTTTAAGCCTCCCAGGGAGGCTTTTGCTCCCACCAAGGTGGGGACACAAGGCTGCGCGATATTACCCTCAGTCTTGTCTGAGGTAATCAACCCCTCCTCTGTGGTACCAGGTCCAGGTTCGATTTGCCAGAACTTGACCGTCGGGTACCTCATGGGGAGGCTTGCCTTACAATCCTCCAGTGGTTGACGACATTGTGTTTACGCATCCGGCCGCCTCTTTGGGGTTCGCTGGTAATTCTATGGCTTCAGCCAAGCAAGGTCGCCGGCTTCCGCCGTTCACGACTAACGCTTACAGCTTAAATCCGCCTCATCGATCCTTTGAAGAGCAATACCGCAATGCAGTTCAATGCCTCAAAGTGACGATCCATTCCGCTTACATCTCGGTGTTGCAGAGGCAACTACTGGATGTGGGTGGGTGGAGGAAGATTCGTCTCCCTCCACCTTGGCTAAGCAATTAACGGAGGTACAGTCACATCTGGCGGCTGCGATTCTATCAGGTCGCCGGCTTGCCAAATGATGTCGGCGGTGATGGGCCTCCGTCCGCCTGTGGCTTTTCGCATGCGCAGGTATTCGCCTGCCACGCTAACAGGCTCTGCTGGCTGCCATTCCGGATGGGTTCTACCCTGTTCCCCGGGCAGCTACAGTAGTCCGGGGAGGCGCGGAGGCTGTCTCAACCTTCAAGGACTCTAAGCCCTTGCTGGAACAGCCTCACACGCCTCGCCATGCCCCCGGTTGTCTCCTCCGCGATATCCTTCTGCCGGGCGAAGGAATCTGTTAAATGGGCTCAGCCCCTTGCAGTCGCTGGAGGGGTAAGGGCAGAGGCAGGGGCAAGGGCAAGGCACGGCGCCCCACCAGCCTTTTCAGAGGAAGGGGAAGTCAGCCCCGGCTTCCCAGCTATAATTCCTCCGGAGCCCTTGTTGGTACCAGACCAAGCAGTCGGAGTACTGCCGAGGTCAGGTATGCAATGTCTCATGCCACATATCCCTGTGGGTGGTCGACTTTCCCTCTTCCTGTCGGAATGGGAAAAGTCATGTCCAATCCCTGGGTCCTGTCCACACTCAGGGAAGGCCACATGCCACAGTTGAAGCGAGACCCACCCCCCTTCTCCGGGATCCGTTGCACTCCAGTGCCGGGCTGCCCTAGAGAAGGCGGAAGTGCTCCGTCGAGGTCCAGTCGTTGCTGGACAAGGCAGCCATAGAGGTGGTTCCTGTGGGACAAGAAATGTTGGGTTTTACTCAACTTATTTCCTTGTCATCAAAAAGGACGGAGGGTTCAGACCTATTCTAAACCCTCAAAGGTCTGAACGACATGTTAGAGGTACCGCCCTTCAAGATGGAAACACCGCGCTCGGGTGATTTCGTCTGTGGAGAAGGGAGATTGGCTCACGCCAATCGACCTCAAAGACGCTGCACTTCCATGTCCCTATGCACCCCGAAGTTCGGAAATACCTAAGGTTTTCCTTCGACGGGAGGTGCTATCAGTTTCGGTACTCCCTTCGCATTTCCACAGCCAAGGGTGTTCACCAAACTCATGCTAATTCCAGCTCAGGTAGCCAGGTCACAGGGCAGGTGCTGTCACCCGCACCTAGACGATTGGCTCCTTCGATGGCGCTTGCCACTCACTTGAGTCGAGTTGCGACACTTGCTGTGATGAGTATTCTCACCAAGTTGGGCTGGATTATCAACCTCAAGAAATCAGAACTGGTTCCCCACCCAGGATCTGGTGTTCTTGGGAGCGAGATTCGAGACAGCCGAGGGATAGTCTCCCTGTCTCCCGACCGCGTCACCAAAGTCCAGAGTTGTGTTACAATTTCTCGAAGTTCCCCAGGGCCTCAGCTGGGACTTGGCTCCAGTTGCTAGGCAACATGGCGGCAACGGTGGACATCGTTGGCGAGCGGGTTGAGGATGCGACCCATTCAGCAGGCTCTAGCTCGAATGTGGGTCCACACCCAGGGTTACGAAGTTGATTCTCCACACTCCAGGGTGGCTAATTCCTCATTTACGGTGGTGGACACTGGCAGGGAATTTATCCAAGGGCTCCCTTTGGACATCCCATCGCCAGATCTCTCAATTCAGACGGACGCTTCCCTCACAGGGTGGCGTGCTGGGCCCTCCCTGTCGGTCTCAGGCCTGTGGTCACAGAGTGAGGGCGCAACTGCACATCAATGTGCTAGAATTGAGAGCAGTCAGGTTGGTGTTCAAACGACTTCGGGAGCAGGTTCAAGGCCGTGTGGTCCGTCTCGAGATGGACAACCAGACGGCAATGACCTACATCCTGAAGCAGGGCGGTACGGTTTCCCCGTCTCTTCTGCAGGAGGCATGGCAGTTTCTGCTCTGGTGCGACCAGTTCGACATACGGGTAATGCCTGTTTATCTCCCTGGGGCGGACAACGTTCGAGCAGATGCACTCTCTCGTCGTATCCTGGCCCCACACGAGTGGATGCTCCATCGGGGGATATTCGGGGCTATCTCCCAGTTGTTCGGGTCGTTCCAGGTGGATCTGTTTGCATCTGGGGGGACGAACCAGATTCCGGTGTTTTGCTCTCGGATACCGGATCCGAGAGCCATCGCCCAAGACGCTTTCCAGCTCGATTGGACGGACAGGGTTCTGTGGGCGTGCCCCGCCACTACCCTGATTCCCAAAGTCCTCTTGCAGCTTGCCACCCAACCAGCTCGACTTCTTGTGCTCCTTGCACCCCTTTGGTCGGCTCAAAGCTGGTTTCCGGTACTACTCAGGTTTCTGGCTCAGCCTCCTGTACTATTACCCTTTCAACCGGACTTACTATCCAGAACGGAGCGCCGCGACCTGAATCCCAGGATTCAGTGGGTGGCCTGGCCTCTGTCCGGAATCGCCTCTACGCGTGCGGAATTCCTGCACCAGTTGCAGACACAATTCTGGCTTCGCGGAGGGATTCGACAAACGTTCAGTATGAGGATAGATGGGCCTGTTATGCGCGCTGGTGTGTCGGCAGAGGGATTCTTGATCCCTTTTCTTCAACTGTAATTGAAGTACTGGAGTTCTTGCAGTCTCGGTTAGAAGCCGGTTTAGCCGCGTCTACTATCCGGGGCTACTCCACGGCAATCTCTGCCTTCCATATCCCTGCCGACGGTGCTCTCTTGGGGCAGCACCCTCTCGTACAGCGCTTTTTAGCAGGCGTGGACAGAATCCGTCCGACTGTCCGGCGGATTAGTCCCCCATGGGACTTGTCAATCGTTCTTGATTGGATGTCCGGTCCTCTCTTTCACGATCTGTCGTCTCTTTCACTCCAGCTGTTAAGTTGGAAGGCTGCCTTTCTTGTGGCGGTAACGTCTGGCAGGCGGGTAGGTGATATCCATGCGATGTCAGCGGATCCTGCTCTGACTGTCTTTCACAAAGACAGAGTCAGTATTCGGTTGCCAGACTCCTACCGCCCTAAGGTCGCAGGCCTTTCATATAACTTGGGCCCTATCGAACTGCCAGCTTTCACTCAGCCTCCATCGTCCGGTACCTCTCTCGGGCGTGCTCTCCGCCTTAGATGTCCGTAAGACTCTCAAGGCTTATATCAAACGAACGGCTGCTATCAGGAAAGATAAGCAGCTGTTCTGTTGTTATGGCGGTGGCAAGGCTGGTCTTCCGCGAACAAGCAGACCATATCTAGGTGGCTTGTCTCTGCCATTTGTTCGAAGTTACTCTTACAAAGGATTAACCATCCCTCAGGGTTTAAAGGCTCATTCGATTAGGGCAGTGGCGACATCAAAAGCATACCGCGGCGGCACTGCCGATTGAGGAGATCTGCTCAGCGGCTATCTGGAGCCGACCGAATACGTTCATCCGCCACTATCAGCTGGACAAACACTCACGGGAGCGTGCTCGGTTTGGCCAGACAGTTCTCACCAGTGGGCAGTGTCGTGATTCTCTAGCCGAATGAGCCTTAGAAATCACGTTTGCTTTTCTCATGGTGTAGGTGTTAATAAATTCCTCAATTTTTATCGGTGGTGGTAACACATTGGTGGTGGTTTTTACCGTATGTAGCGATTATCACTCGCTACAGTCACTGTGTTCATCCCTGCACCAAGCTTCGCTGGTTTGGGTTGCTGAGGGATATATATTGGACTCGCCCATTCTTTCCCTCCCATTTTGATGGTCTGGGGGTGGGACTTGCGTCCGCCTTTATAAATTCCACCAATAGCCTATCGGCTAGGCTCCTTTTCCCCCGCCTTGCCACGCCCCCGCCTGATTGACGTCAGCGGTCAGGTGACTAGGTGAGTGTACTTTCTCTCTCTGTCGCGGCTTCGGCTGTGCCTTCGACTGAACTAGGGGGTATGTTAGGCAGACAGAATACCGCTCCCGACTCAACATCGTTGGGAGTCTGTCTTATGCTTATATGTACCCCAAGGAGGACTTCTTCTGAAAAAGAATTTTACAAACCTGGAGAGGTTATGAATTCTTTGAAGAAAAGTCCTCCTTGGGTAATCTGACGCTCACCACCTCCCTCATTCTGTCTGACACGTTCAGCATGAAAAGTGAGGTACGAGGTACACAGCCAGAGTTACCTGCTCTTGGCTGTAGGGGGCCCTCTACGGGGCCCTGTAGGGGTGGTCTCACCACACATAACGAGATTTTTGTTTGGTAAAATATTTTATTGAAATATTGTTACAACTGTCGTAGGCTTTTAAAATGGACATTTTAATGCTTATATGTACCCCAAGGAGGACTTTTCTTCAAAGAATTCATAACCTCTCCAGGTTTGTAAAAGTTTAAAGCGTTTGCCTGTCATGACTCGCTCACTCGCCAATGACCTTACTCGCTCACTCATTTAAGCTGGATAAAATCGCCTCACTCATCACTCCTGCAGTTGTAACAGTTCTGTAAGCTTGTTCTGTTTAACTACATGTGAGTCCTTGTTTCAGGATGCAGTCATGTTACACAGCTTCACACTGAGACAACAGCTGCAGACAGCCAGACAAGGTGAGCTAACAAATATGGTGAACTTTCTGTGTAAACAGATGCAGACAACTTTAGCTAATATATACAGACAAGGTGAGCTATACATAAATACAGGCAGCCAGACAAGGTGAGCTGTATGCATATACAACTGGACACAGATAAGGTGAGCTATGCACATATACAGCTGCAGACAGACAAGGTGATATATTTACATGCTCTTGGGCACAGTCAAACAAGGTGAGTTATAGGTATATTCTGCTGGACAGAAACAATCATGTGACATCAGTATAAATGTTCTTGGAATTTCTTGAATGCATGTAACCAAAATCACACCCAATACACAGCACATGCACCATAACACTTGATCAGAAATATGCAGATGTCAGTGTTTCTAATGACTCCTCAGCAGACAATCCTGCAGACATTCCTGCACTGTTAAAGAAATGTAAGTTGCCTCTGTATTGTCAAAGAAGGCAAGTAACTGGAAGTCATGATCTGCAGCACTGAGTTACCTCCCTTGAAGACATCCCCCATCAATAACCTTTGGTCTTGAAGATAACACTCGTGGTTTAGTACGAGTGATTGTGATTGCTATCACTGTACTCGGTGTAAATTGAAAAATATTAACCAAATTACAGATGTTAGTATATTCTTTTCACTGACACATTGTGAGAAGTGGAATATTTTTCAAAGCAGCGTTGACCAAACTTGTCCCACTCACCATCATTACATAATGGATGTGTAATAATGAGTAGGGTCGTCATTTTTCAGAGTTGTCCCACGCCCTGTACCAGCATGACGCCGCCTGTCGTGTGATCGCTCGTCTCACAAAGGAAGTTACAGCTGCCAGAGAAGGTATGTCACAGTTTCTGATAAGTTTGTGTAAAATGCACAAACTAAATTACCCTAACCCAAATAATTTTGATTGTTTGCGTAAAATAATTATGAAGCAATTCGATCACCCAGTAGTACTCACTCACTGTTCATGTAAAGCAAATACAGTATAGGGAGTAGGCCACACTCAATCAGTCTACTGCCAGTGTCACTGTGTCTTATCATGCTGAAATTTTACATGCTGACCTGTCTCATGGATCAGTGTTGTTGTGTTTCAGCCTTGGCCACACTGAAACCCCAGGCTGGTTTGACGGCAGGGCCTGGAGGCTACCCACAGCCAGCACAAGCACCGGTGAGTTGAAACTGACACTTCTAACACGTACAGCCATTCTCTGATGTTGGCCGTTACTAGTAGATGTAATGTATTGTAAATGGGATTTTATCTTCGGAACAACTCAGGCTGAAAGCAAAACGGTGTAGTAGCCTGGGTTCACAAGACAGCACTTGGATACAACTGTGCTGATTCAGGAAACTGTTGACATGGTAACCATGGTTGCATGGTAACATGGAAACCATAGGCAGTTATGGTTTGGAATGTCTATAAATAGCTGATGGAGTAATACCACCTGGATTCATAAATCCTGAAATTTGTTAACCTTGATCATTTCACTGGGAAGGTTACGATATCGACAAGCTTTGCTGTGTTTTGGATGTGTTAGATGTCCTTTTTCCATCAACCACTGTTTGATGGGCTGCAGTCATGTTGGCTGTTTTTATGTACTCCTAACCTCATGAGGATTCTGCGTTAGAATAGGCTCCAGGAAAATATGCTGGATATGAAAGTTGTCCAAGTGGATTGGTTGGACATGTTCACTGACATGGCTGATTATTTACGCTGTGATAAATCTCATATTGCTGAGGGCAGCCTTAAACAATAAATAAAGTCAGACTCTTGCTGAAGTCTCATCATAAACGCCTGCACAGTGAATACTTAATTTGTACGTCTGTCTTATTTTTTATGTACGCCACCATATAGCTGGAATATTGATGAGTGCGACGTAAAACCAGCGTATGAAATAAGGCCCGTCCGACCGCCCGAGACGGGCATAGATTTCTGACAGACGGTCTAAATTTACAACAAGCCAGCTCGATGATCTGGTAACAGTTTTAGATGTCCCATACATCTGAGTAAATTCACTATATCTTAGTGTCTGCTCTGAGTAAATCCATTTTGGGCTGGTAACATTTTGAAGTTACCAGCCCTGATGTCTGGCTGGGTTTTTGGCTTATTTCATACACTGGTAAAACTAAACTCACTCACCCACTATTTTGGATGTTCATATCTTCAGGCATACCCTGCAGAAGTTGGTCCGGAGGGGATCCAGCCAGACAGTCAGATGGAGGAGGTCGGCATGTCAGAGGAGGTCATTCAGAAGGTCAGTACCGAAGGACAACACACATATTCCTCAAGACAGAGCTTGTTTCATGACTTCTCTGGTAATGATAATCTGTACGATTTGGTTGGAATTCATTCAATATTTTATCAGATATTTTTATTCTGCTAATACAATTAAGTGGAATTTACAAATTTGACCCAACTGTGTTAGATTCCCTTTTGTTGTTGTAAATGATATTTTAAGTTTTGTAACTATATAATGGATTTGGTCTTTTTTACAGTTTATTCCTGTACTTTTTACAACTATAATTGTTTTTGTCATTTGAGAAGCTAATGTCTGCCGAACAGCATCATGTTTTATGTTAGTTCGTGGTACCAGAATTTATATTAACATGTTATTTATTCCTCACAGCTGTCCGACCGAGCCACACTGCTTACAGCGGAGCGTAAGAAGGTACGTTTGTCAGTGGCATAGTTCGCAGTATAATTAGCTTGTAAGTGGGAAACATAGACTATATCTGTAGGTGAGAATGGAACTTAATTGTCTCTCAGTTCCGTTAATGGTATGAAGGTTTCTCAAGACCTAATGAACTAACTCTTTTATCCTCTATTCATGTTACAAGTGAAATGCTGGAACATACTGTTAACATGTGCGTAAGTAAGGTCTTCTGCTGCTTTTAGCAATATTCACCGTAGTGTACCCTGGTGGGGAACTGAACCCTAGTCTATGGCATGACGAGCGAATGTTCAACCATGCCACTCAAGCCTTTGAGAACCCTTGGGTGCTAAATACTGGATTACAATCTTACAGAGTTCCTGCTTATTCACTCAGTCAGGCTGATGTTAAAATTTACGAATTAATTTCTGTTAAGAACTTACTTAAGCCCATTACTGTCTTCCATTATTGAAGGGGCGGTGGGGTAGCCTAATGGTTGAAGCGTTGGCTCGTCACACCGAAGACCCGGGTTTGAATCCCCACATGGGTACAATGTGTGAAGCCCATTTCTGGTATCCCCCGCCGTGATGTTGCTGGAATATTGCTAAAAGCGGGCGTAAAACCAAACTCAGCCAGTCCATTATTGAACTTTATTGTGTTTCGTTTACAGAGAGGCAAGACAGTTCCTGAGGGTTTGGCCACCACAGAAGACATCCGTCAATACAGACAGCTCGCTTCACACACTGTAAGGAGATTTGTTATCAAATCAAAATAGTCTGCACTTGTGTTGATAACATTTGGTTCTTTTCAGCTTTTAGATGCGCAGTATGTACTTTGGGGAAGATTTGCTAAGTGCTTATAATACTGGAATGACATGACTACAGTGCTATGAAAGAATCATGGCCCTCAACTTGTTTTGTATAGTGTAGTGTAAGTATAAGGATTTCAGATCTTTCCTGTTCTTATAACTGTACCAAAGAATAAAGTGACTTCAGGAAGATTGATTCAGTGTGTTAGAAATGCCTTCAGACTGTTGTATTTACTTGATTGATTGTTGCTCTACAACACTGTCTCTGACACTGCAGGGTCTTCACAGTGCCAGCGTTCCTGGTATCCTCTCCATGGACCTGTGTCTCCGGGACACTTCCAGGATCGTTACAGGTAAGACATACAGGTGTTTCATTGTATCTGTAGTAAGCATCTGAATTAGTAACCAGTTTCTATCCATAAACTCTTTGCACTAGTAAGTCTGCAAAATACTTTAAGGGAATGAATCTCTGCTCTTTTTGTCCCCTCCGGAACGGCGCACTATGCATTCAGCAGTGTCTGTCTGTACGACCTAATTCTTGTTAACGCGATATCTCATGCACTTCATCTCTCATGCACTGTACCCAATGTCTTCAAATTTGGTGACAGTCTACATTGGGGGATTACGCAGATACCAGTCGATTTTGGGTGACCTTGACCTTATCTTCAAGGTCACCATGACTCTTTGACCACTCTTCAAACTTATGTAAACACGATATCTCATAAAACATTGCACCCAATGTCTTCAATTATGTCTACAGCCTACATTGGGTGATTACGCAGATGCCAGTCATTTCAGGGTGACCTTGACCTTATTTGTGACAGGGTATATTGCCATGTTAGTGGCAAACACTTGTTTAAATTGAACACGCTTTCCTTTACCTAATGTTATAAAGGTACTGTAGTTTTCAGGGTATGTCGTGTATCCTAGCACTAAATGTTCCAGATGACCGTCTTGCTCTACTGTTGCTGAGGAATTCTAAACTAGTTCTTACCTTGAAGTAGAAGCAACTCATATAGTTTCAATAGAGATTAACCTGTGTATTGAAGTAGTACAAATTTACACCTGTTATGACAATACCACATATGCATTTCCATGGATCAATTCAGGTTGATTAATGTGTCAATTTTCAAAAGATAAAAGTTTTAAATGGTTTGGCCTGGTAACTACTGGGGATAACATTACGTGTTGTCTGTCTTGAAACCGTTATATATCTGGTTGCATGATATCTTAGCACGATTAGAACAAACCAACATTCGACTCCGTGAAGATCTGGGTCAGAATTGATCTTCAGTAACCCATGCTTGTCGTAAAAGGCGACTATACGAGATCGGAGTTCAGGCTCTCTGGCTTGGTTGACACATATCATCGTATCCCAGTTGCATAGATCAATGCTCATGCTTTTGATCACTGGATTGTCTGGTCAAGACTCGATTATTTACAGACCACCGCCATGTAGCTGGAATATTGCTGAGTGCGGCTCAACACTCACTCAACACGAACTGGTTGTTAGCCATGACACAATAAGTATCACAATAGCTACCGGTATCTGAGCATGCTGAAGTCGACATGTTGCGACACCCCTTGTTATGTAGATGCCATGTGTTCCAGGGGGCAATGACAAGAACGCTGTAGTGTTCAACAAGGACACGGAGCAGGTCATGGCCATCCTCAAGGGTCACACCAAGAAGGTCACCAGCGTCATCTACCACCCAGAAGAGGTAAATCAACATCTCAATCCTCCCTAGTCCTGAGCAGTATCATCAGTGTCTTTCAGAGTTGCTTCCCTTAGTTGTTGTGACCAGCTCGTCATAGGTTCAAATCCAGGAACAGAGTCAATTATTTATAGTCCCTCAGCTCCATTTCTATGATTAAATTTTGTTTTGATTTAAACTTAAATTCACATGCCCCACATTAAAATTGTTGGATAGTTGAGAACTCAAACTCACTCATTTCTATTGTTCCTCCTTCAACTGTGATCTGTGTGATAAATTGGATAATGGAGCTAATTTAGCCTGATTGTATCACAATCACATCATGTCGAAGTTTATATAATTAAGTTATACTCATATTAACTCCAGTTACATTGAAGTTTTACATCAATCCTTGCTTTGAAATAATGTGTCACTCTCCAGTAAATGAGATGATCAGTTGTAGGGAGAACGTCAGTATAATAATGTGATCAAGTTGTATCATCCATGTTTACCATGTTTTCCAGGAGCTTGTGTTCTCGGCATCCCCCGACTGTACAATCCGAGTTTGGGGCATCACCACCGCTCAGTGTGCCCAGATCATCCGTGCCCACGACTCCCCCGTCACCGGCATCAGTCTACACGCTACGGGAGACTTCCTGCTCAGCTGCTCACAGGACATGGTACGCTGATTCAGTTTAGTAATTCCTATTTGCTATTCTTCTGACAGAAGTTGTTTCTCTGAAACTGTCAGATGAAACTAAGTAAATGTAATTGAATTGTTATTGTGTTCCAGCACTGGGCTTTCTCCGACATCCGCACTGGCCGTGTTCTCACCAAAGTCTGTGACACATCATCAGGATCTGGTCAGTTCTCACTTTACCATATACAGTGGAATCTGTCAAATCCAGACTCTGTGTAATCCGGTTTTCTCCATAATCCGGACTACTCTCTGAGTCCCGGCAATTTTTTTTCTTAATTTTATCATTAAAGCTTGCTTATAATCTGGACTCTCTCCATGACGGACTATGGACTGACATAACAGTCCCAAAAATCAACTTGCTATGAGAACAATGCTTTGTAATCTGGGCTGACTATGGACTAAAATAACAGTCCCAAAAATCAACTTGCTATGAGAACAATGCTTTGTAATCTGGGCTTAGCTTACTAAAAGAACAGTCCGTTGAATAAACATCTCCCTTACTTCTGTTGGGGTCCCAATCGCGACCAACTCAGACCAACTAAATCACCGGTAGGTCGCGGGGGAACGTGTGCACAGCTGATTGCTATTTCCAGCTCTGTATACGAGACAAATACACGGTAATCTTAATCCCTGCATATAAGACAATGCCTAGCAAAAGCAAATTAGAACTGAATATACAGTAACTCATCGTGGTAGTGTCTACGGTAAAGGACAAAAGTTGTCTGGTAGATTTCATGAAAGGTTTCAAAGGCTCTGTCAGGGTCTACAGCTTCTGAGGTCTGTGTGCCCTAATGCAGAGGCCCAGATAAGCTGCGTATCCGGGTAAAATACGCATAGAAAATTTCCAATTATGCATTGAAAAATAATTGTTGCATACCAATTACGCATTTAAATTGTTCGATACGCAAAAAGTTTAAAACAAATGCGTACGGAATATATTGATAAAAATCGCTTGCGTAATGAAAAAGACATCGATTGCTATCAAGTTGTACTGTTAGTATAAGACTAGTGTTGTACTGTCAGTATAGGATGAGTGATTTTTTTATGAAATCATTTCCATTATATTTAAGTTGGTTTTGATTAAGTATGACATAAGGCAGGACATACCTGCTTAGTAAACTTACTCAATGACATAATACTTAGGTGAGTAAAATGACTGAAATACGTACATATTTGAAAGCAGTGGGTAACAAAAATGAAATACCCACTCAACATTCATAATACCCACTCCAACAAAATACAGTGGGTACAGTACCCACATGAGCTAAATCTTATCTGGAGCTCTGCCTAATAGCACCCTGGTAATTGTTGTATTTCAATCAAATTCGTGGTGTCCCTGGAATTTATAGAACCATGTACTTATTGTGTCTCTATCCCTCCTTCCCTCCCAGACATGAGTTCTGTATTGTGTGTTGGCAGCGCCAGCGCTGACCTGTGCCCAGTTCCATCCTGACGGTCTCATCTTCGGCACTGGCACTGAGGACTCTGTCATCAAGATTTGGGATCTGAAGGAGAGAACCAACGTGGCCAACTTCCCCGGACACCAAGGACCTATCACCAGCATCGCATTCTCTGAAAACGGTAAACCGAAATATTTCAGTTGTAATATTCAACTTGACAGAAGGCAGGAGGTGTTGTGTACTGCATTGTATTCAGTGGTACAAATACAGAAGATGTTCACAGGAATGTGGATAACTGCTGACATGTCTTACATGTCAGCAGTTAACCTGACTGAGAGATAAACATACTGTTTTCAGTGGTGTGATAAGTTTTCTGTAGTTTTAACAACAATAAATTAAATTAAATGTTACATTTCTACTTCATGAAAATTAAGCAAGCCTTTCAAGATGTTCTCCTACATAGCACAATTATGACGTCACACCACTCATTGTGGCGTAAATTGTATGACATTAAAGATGTCTACAACTGTACCAAAATCTCATTCTCTCTGCTGTCCGTGAAACATAAGTTGATTTCTGTCTTGTCCAGTTTTGGCAAAAAATGTATTGCAACACATACATTTGTGCTTGGAATTTTGTAACCATGGCAACTTTTGTTCTTTTAAACTTATTTAATGATAATTGCTCGGTGGCCCAGTTGATTCAGTGTCACACTTGATGCTGGAGACCCAGTTTCAGTGCTCAAAAGGGGCAGTGGGGTAGCCTAGTGGTTAAAGCGTTGGCTTGTCACGCTGAAGACCCGGGTTCGAATCCCCACATGGGTCCAATGTGTGAAGCCCATTTCTGGTGTCCCCCGCCGTGATGTTGCTGGAATATTGCTAAAAGCGGCTTAAAACCAAAGTCAGTCAGTCAGTGCTCAAAATATAACACTGAAGCCTGGTAATATGTCGTCCAAGAGACTGATGGGATCGTGCTCTCATTTGAGTCCTGTTGTTGCTCGAAGTTCAAATCTTGTGTGTTTGGTCTTGCATGCTGACTGATATAGCTTACCATACTATTAACTGATTGTGACGACCGAAAGTTGGACAGTGGAATTTGTTCTAGTGTTTACTCACTTCCTGTTCCCAAGGTTACTATCTGGCCACCTCGGCTGAAGACTCTGTCGTCAAACTCTGGGATTTGAGGAAACTGAAGAACTTCAAGACAATCCAGCTTGATGATAGTTATGAGGTGAGTGAGAGATGCAGTGTCAGATTGTGTTATATGGTTAGGTAGACATGGTAGTTTACTGTAGGAGGCTGTACGAGGCGATGGCAACTGACATGCCTCGTGACGTCGCTTACATTGTCGCATAATGCAAATTGTTCGATTACTAGGGGCAGACTAGAATGGCATTACATTGTGACATAATGCAAAAATTGCACATTATTGTCTGATAAAGTACTGTCGGCACCTTTGATCTTTCACCGAAGCATCTTAGAAAAGATGATAGACGTGGTAGATATAGAACATGGTAGATATATAAGGTGGTAGATATAGAACAGTAGATATAGAACATGGTAGATATAGAAGGTGGTAGATATAGACAGTAGATATGGTAGATATAGAACATGGTAGATATAGAAAAGGTGGTAGATATAGAACATGGTAGATATATAAGGTGGTAGATATAGAACATGGTAGATATATAAGGTGGTAGATATAGAACTTGGTAGATATAGAACATGGTAGATATATAAGGTGGTAGATATAGAACATGGTAGATATATAAGGTGGTAGATATAGAGGTGGTAGATATAGAACTTGGTAGATATAAAACATGGCAAACATGGTATATATAGAAGATGGTAGACATGTTAGATGATCTCCCAAACCCTTAAGTCAGTAAATTGAACTTACACACATGATAAAAGTAGCTGGATATATTTCATGTAATAAAGAAGTAGAGTTTATTCAGTGGTGTATATCATGGTATGTGGTAATGTCGGATTACCTTTGATGTACAATGACATGTCATACAATACAGAACTGTCTTCATGGTTTGGTGTATATAGAGGCCTTGTGACTGCATCTCTCTTGTCCTTCTGCAGGTGAAGAGTCTGACGTTTGACCAGAGCGGTACCTACCTAGCTGTGGCCGGATCAGATGTCAGGTAGGTTGGGGTATTGATGGGCGGTAGTACCAAGTCAAAGAGGAGCTTGTTTAGCTTCATCATGTGCCAGGGATGATCAAAGCTCTAGAAGTACAGTTATGTATCTGTTGTCATGACAGCTGATGGGGATTCCCACACTGAGGAGGTTACATTGACTTGTGATTGTGTGGGGATCCCAAGCAGATTTAATCATCAGTACCCTGGGCCTATCTTCTCGTTGGATTCTTGGCTTATCTCCCTTTGGGCCTCCTGGGCAGATTTAATCCTTACTGCTGTAGGTTTGTCTGCCTGTGGGGATTAGATTTAATCTCTTGTACCCAAGGCTTGTCTCTAGTTTTGGATGAAGCCCATTTCTGATGTCCCTGGCCGTGATATTGCTAGAATATTGCTAAAAGCAGCGTAAAACCTCTCTCACTCAATCTATTTTTGGAGCAGAATAGGTAGCCAGTAGCAATTCTTGTTTGTTTGTTCCAGAGCGTACCTGTGCAAGCAGTGGAGTGAACTGGCTGTGTTCAATGACCACACAGCGGCAGCGACCGGCATCAGATTTGGGGACAATGCAACGTTCATGGCGTCCTGCAGCATGGACAGATCCCTCAAGTTCTTTGGCATGCCTTGAGTTGGGAGATCCTGTGTGTTTACTTGTACAGAACTTGAGAAAACTTGTTTTATCTGTGCTAACAGTCTTGTGAATATTACCTATCCAGTTATCTTTTAGGACCAAAATAAGTTTAGTGCCAACTTCTCAATGTGACTTTGAGCTGCCCTGACCTGAGCTAAATCTGTCAGTTAATCCATTTTTAAAAAAGTCACGTTGATAAGTTCACATTCTTGGTTAAAGTGAAGTAGCATTACAACCTGCTTCATGGTTTTATTTTGAGGCAGCTTTTTCTCATGCAAACAGTACATTTGGACATCATTTTCACATTGTAAGTTATTTACATGTTTTAATTGTGCCAGAAAAAAAAAGGTTTCCTGAATAAGTTTAAATATGGATTCGTGGCTTGTGTTTATACTGTGAAGTGTTACATACTATTGAGATGATGGCAACATAATGCTAGTGATGTCTATTCACAAGGCTGTCGTTGATGCAAGTGTAATAATGACTTATTGATGGTGAGATTACCATTAACCATTGTATGTATTCATGAGGTTTGCCAGGATTTGCAAGCTGCATGAGCCGTCCTTCCAAACTCCACATAATCTGACCCTTGGCATCTGACCTCCGGCCACTGAACCCTAAGTGCTCATACAGCCCTCAAATGTTTTTTGCAAAAGGTGCCACCTTGACATACATTTCTTTTGCCAGGTCCCATCATTATATTACTTATCTGTACACGTTATTATCAGTGCTAAATAATGTGTCATACACTCACCAGCTTCAGCAGCAGACTTCAAGGTCACGAAGAACTCCATAATTTTGAACAATGTATTCTAGGGCTGTACTGTTGGATAGACATATTGCTGTTACTCAAAGTCATTTTAGTACTACCAGTGTGTCCATATAATAGTCTAAGATTGCTTTGTGGAATGGGCTCAGGCTGTGATGACATTTGAGTCTGCTTAAAATTGGGTCTGTGTTATCCTTTTTAACAGGTCTCTTGTGTAATCATCTGAATCGAGTTGAGCCTACACTTGATGTGACCATGTATTCACTTACAAGTATAGCCTGTTTTTTGTTAAGGTATTTCAGTTTATCAGTTGGTTAAAGGCAAGTTCTGGCTTACTTCGGATGATCGCCATTAATGCATTATGTGTGCAACCTTTTACTGTTTTAACAAAGAATGTGTCATTTTCAATGAATGTTCACATGTGAAATGTTGGTTCCCTGACACGGAGACCGGAATTCTGTTCCACATGTAATGTGAAGTAGATTAATCCACAACGATAACGAGCATTGTGACATGTCAGCCCCTCCTGTCAGCGAGATGAGGAGTGATGATCAATGAAGGTGATTTATCATCTGTTTTGTACTTAACCTACAATCTGTAGCATCACTGGTGTGGGTGGACTTGTGCAGTCAACGTTTGGATAATTCATCGTGCATCTGATTAAACATACTGAAAGTACTCATCATCACCACCACACATTGATGTTGACATCATAGGGAAGAGGCATAGCATCGTGGTTAGAAACTAAAGACTGTTGTTTGTGTCCACTCATAGTTTCAGTGTGAAACATTAAACCCATCCCAGGTTATCCTGTGCATTTCAACAAAGTTTACTTTGAAAAATACTCTTTACCCTTTTTGCAACCACCGCTTGAACAGAATCCTTTAGCATGATGCAAAAATAGGAATCCAGTCAAATAAGCTCTGTGCAAGTGTAGAGACGTTGATAGTGTGTACTTCTCTGGGAGATGAGAAAGAAAATCAACTTCTCACTAATCCATTGATTGGGTAATCATTAGCCCTTTAAGCATATATTGCACGTGAAGCTATGCTGTGTAAAAGTGGACTGTGACTATGTTATTGTTTCTTCAAATGGAGGATAAGGTCAGGGTATTTATGGTACCAGAATGGAGATTTTATACCCTGATGATGATGACTAGTATTCCATGCCTATATATTCCATTGTTAAATTTTCAGGTCTGTCTAATGAGGCGCTTAAATCTTACAAACGTGCTTGTGCCAGACGTTTGGCAGATAGGGCTAGGACTATTTCTGGCGGGTCTGGTCCATCTCCCGCTAAGAAACAATGCTTAGATCACCCCACCCTCACTGCTCACCGCTCTCAATCGGCCGCCTCGCTTCTGGACGAAGATTTTATGGACGTAACCGTCAGATTCCTATTTATCTGAGAACGTGGAGACGGCTTTTAGGAGGTTCCCTCACCCAGTTTACGTTCTCAGGAGCGCACCAGGGTGGTAATGACCGATATTTCTTCTACGCCAGACCTGCGATCTACATTATCTCCCGTAGGTCTGTTTCTTCGAACGTATCACAGACTCTCGAGAACTTCTAAGCATTCATCGCCAAAGCGGGATCGGCGCTGGTATGATCGTAATTCGCTCTCCTAATTCCACGGTTTCATCTAACCGGAACAATTCACCCACACGAGTTGAATCACCATCTGGTGCGAAGGTTCGAATGCGTTCTTCCACGGCTGGCAAGAGTCGTTCTAGGTCTCGTTCACTTTCCCGAGCCGGCTCACCCCGCCGAGCCTGCCGAACCGGCTCACACAGCCGAAGCCGACTCACATAGCCGTAACCGGCTCACCTTACCGAACCGCTCACCCTGCCGAATCGACTCACATCGCCGAAGCCGGCTCACACGCCCGAGGCGGCTCACCAGTACATCTTCGAATGGGTTCACCTGACCGAACTGATTCACGTAATCAAATGGGTTCACCTGACCGAACTGATTCACGTACTCGAAGGGGTTCACCAGGACGAACGGGTTCACATTCCCGACTCAGTTCACCTCAACATAGGTTTCAGTTCGACACACCATCAGCGTTTTGATTCCTCAGAGTCGCTCAGTCTCGCTTCTGGTCGAGGTGGTTGGCCATTTCGATCCGGTTCACCTAGCCGTAAGGTGTGTTTTCGCCAGAGTGATTCTCGAAGTCGGTCTCATTCACTTTAGGTGAATCAGGATATCCCGCCTTGTCAGTCCAGACTCAGTAGCGTAATTTTGCGCGACACTGTAACAATATTTACTTCTCGGATCCCCAATCGTCATGTTCCTGGAGCAAACGTTGTCGGAATGTGCTCCCTTATTAAGGACGCTTTTAGAGCATGTAGACATACTTGCTCCCCGATGGCTGGCAGACAGAGCTCGCTACACTTCAACAGTTGATCACCCGACAAACCCCTCGTTTTTAACGACCGGTATTAACTGCTCGTCTAGATCCGCAGTTTCTAATGCATGTCGAACGGTGATAATTTTATGGGCTTATCATTAGATGTCTTCTGGTTCCGCCATCAAAACGCTTCTGTGTTGCCAGTTGACTCACACATCCGGATCTACTTCACAAATCGCCATATACCCGAATGGATTCACCAGACCTAATTGCGGTTTAGCCATACCGAATGGATTCACCATAACCCAATCGGTTCGCCATACCGGCGGATTCACCACACCCAATCGGTTCAGCCATACCGAATGGATTCACCACACCCAATCGGGCTCGCCATACCGAATGGTTTCACCAGACCGTACCATCAAATTGCCAAACCGGGTTCACCACGCCGAATCGGTTCTGGCCATACCAAATGGATTCACCAGACCGAACCGATTCCGCCACAATCAATCGGGTTCGCCATACACCTAATGGATTCACCAGATCGAACCGTTTTTCACGCCACGCGTATGTGAATACGACATTGACTCAGTTTGCCATAATATTAAGACTGTTTCTTTATCGCGAAAACAGTTCACATCATCGATTCAATTCACAGCAACGAAACGATTCACCTCGGCCGGAACATTTCACCTCGCCTCACTGGTTCATCTGAGCGCTCTAGATCTCTCCATCAGCTGAGATCATTTAACCGGGTTCGATTACCGAATCGATCCAGATCAGTCACGATTCAGATCACATCGGACTGATTCAGATCAACGCCAACTTTCCGCTCACCACCACCCTGAACTGATTTACCAGCCGGCTCAGATCGTTTCACCAGGTCGAAAGCTCCTATCGTCGAACCAGTTCACCTGGCTGTTCAAGATCAATGTACAGAGGTAGTAGCCATGTGCTTCACCATGCCGATTTTATTTACATGTGTAGCGCAGTCATCTAGAGATATCACGCTCGGCACTTGACGGCCTGGCGATCCCAGTTCTCAAGAGTCCTCCGTGGACCGAGCTCATCTCATTCCAGATTTAATCTACCATCCGATCTTCACTTTGATGAATGATTCGGTTCAACGATTCTACCCTTCGTGTAGATATCAGTTCTGCAACCACCGATATGGCATAACTAGATATCGCTTGCGAGCCAGGAATACTCTACGACGGCCCGATGAGTCTTGTTACTACAGACTACCTTTCGTAGCAAGCGTTTGTGTATCCCTTGGTGCAATTGTTGCAGACGGCTCGTCATCTTCAGCCCTTTGTTTTACATGTTAAGCAAGTTTCTGGACAGATCACAAATGGATGAAGTTCTGGCGCATGGTACCGCACTGTTTTGTCAAATAGCCAGCATAGCTCAGCCCGAATTTATGGGTTGCGACTCGCCCGGTTAACCAAAGACCAGGTTGTCCGTGATTTTTGTCACTCGTGTGTAACGTTTGCAAATGGTGGACTACTGTTTGTTTTACCGGAATTTTGATGATTAGAGTGACTATGAAGTGCCCTTTGCAGAATTCTCTTTGGTCCCACGAATCGGATACCAAGTCCAGCCTATAAATGCAAGTAACAACGAACGCTGCCATTCCCGATAAGAGTGACTGTGTCGGGATTTTGACAGCCAGTCGAGAGAGACTGCTTATTGAGGGTGACGGACAGAAACACCCGTGAACGGTTTGCCTAGTCAAGCACCGAGTTCAGAGGTCACTGCATTATGCAAGGATTGTCACCAGGCAGCCGATCTACTACCTATATCACTCCACCTGGCGCACAATTATTTGTTCGCCCAAAAGAAACGTTCCTGGAGGTCACCGATCCTACTTAATTTCTACAATTTGTTTATAATGTGAACGTTCCTGTAGATTGACTGACAATCTCCATGCGCCTAACATACTACATTGAGCACTCCGCCAGAACTGACGTAGTTGTTCGACTTATTGAACGTTCTTACATCAGGAGATATCTTTTGTCAGAGGCAAGAGTGGTTAGACCTCTCTCATTTCCCTCGACCTGCGATGGCCGGTGGGGTAGCCTAGTGGTTAAAGCGCTGACTCGTCACGCCCAAGACCCCCGGTTCGATCCCCACATGGGCACAATGTGTTCAGCCCATTTCTGGTGCCCCTCCGTGATTTTGCTGGATTATTGCTAAAGGCGTGTAAAACTAAACTCAGTCAGTCAGTCAGTCCCTCGACCTGTGAGACGCCTACCTTCACATCCGATACATCCAGACTATTGGAAGTATCTTCGATTTACTTTTATGGGGCGTCCTTGATACCAATGGAGGATCCTGCTGTATAGGCATATGCAGCCCCGTGGGTTTTACTCAGATAGCCATTCTGTTAACCAGCTACCTGCATTGTCGAAGCGTGACAATTGACAACAATATCGACGACTGTGTTCAAGCCCAGCAGGATCCAGTCGTCCTTCCTTTCCACAGACAGTTCATCATCAAGTTGCTCACGCAATTAGGATGGCTGCCAAATTCGAGCAATCAGGGGTAACACCGACCCGCTGTTTCTTCTTATTGGGACAATATTCAACACGCCAGGTCATGATGTTTGTGCCCTAGGAGAGGTGGGACAAGATTCAGTACAACGCACCACTAGTGTTGGTCCAACCCACACCTTTTCGCCAGTGGCAGAAGTTACTAGGGTGGTTGGCGTCGGCACAAGTGCTGACTGACAGGGGCCAGCTGCAGCTTGCCCCTCTTCAGATGGTTCTGTGCCCACACATCGGGGACGACAACCCCAGGGAGTTGATTCGTCTTCCCGCACAACTACATTCAGTCTTTCGTTGGTGGCTCAACAAGTGGAATGTTTGTGTTGGAGTCTCTAGGGTGCCCTTCATACCGATTCTCAACACCTATTCGCTGGCACATCTTGCAAGCTGGGGCTTCACTTTCTCCATCAAGTGGCCTAGCAGTGGTCATCAGGAGAAAGGGCCCCTTCATCACAACGGCAATTGGCATTCAGCATTGTCATTATCGCCTGTTCGGCACTCTGGGACAACCATCAGCTTCAGCGCAGATGATCACCAGTTGCGATCGTTTCTGCTTTGTGTACAATCTGAATAAAATTCTGAATTTGTTTCTGATTTGTGTCTTTGATTCTTCTGGGACTTGTGAGTTTCCGATTCAATTACCCTTTCACTCTCCACGGGACGGTGTCTGTGGGGTTGTGTCGAAGCAGGGCTGGCCCGACACTGGTCGCCAGACCTGGAAATCGTGGTAATGCGACTGTTTACACTCGCTAAGCTGCGTCCTTTCACTTTCATGAAGGTAGTGACTGAACACCACATTGCTCGGGAATCCCGGGTCCCTGGAGCACTTGTGTTTAGTAAGTCAATGGGTTCGAACTGACCATTGCAGGTCTCGCTTTGAGACGCTGGAGGGTCGCCACCTCACTTACTGTCCTCTGCTCCACGGATTTATTACGCCAGTAAAGTGAGTCATTCCCCGAAGTGTTACACTTCGTAGCGCTACCTTAAAGCATCGCAAGAGCGCCGCCGTTCAGCGCGAAGAGACTGTTTATACCCTTGTCTACTGCTTCCAAGGCGGAAGTCTCTCGCACAACACTCCTCATATTGGCTACGAGCTACAATACTACGAGCCTACACTTTGCCGGTTTGCCACCACCTACGGCAGTCAACCCTCATGAAACCAGGGCATTGGCTTCTACTATGGCGCTGCATAGCAACTGCCTCGTTAACCGCCATAATGGAGGGTTGTTTTGGGCGATCTGACACAGTATTTTCGTCTCATTACCTCAGAGATGTGTCGGTGACGGATATTCAAGGCCTTCATCAGTTTGGACCATTCGTCCCTGCCCAGCAGTTATCAGCTGCACAACATCGCAGATAATGAACTTCCTTGTGCTCCGATGCTATATGGATCCCACTGTGCAGTTGATCCCAAGTCGCGATCGTTTCTGCTTGTGTACAGTCTGAATAAATCTGAAATACTTTTTTCTGATTTACGTCTTCGGGATTTAGATTTCTCCTCTCATTTGTTTGAGACTACAGAGAGTCGCCACCTCACTTACTGTCCTCTGCTCCACGGAGTAATTAAGTCAGTGAAGTGAGTCCTTCCGAAGCGTTACACTTCGTGAGCTGCCTCATGCTCCTAAGTGCCTATACACATCTATGTGATCTTATTGTGGTAAGTAATGGAAGTCATAAGATGATGTTGTGGTACTGAACGTTAAAATTGTGAGTTTTACCGATTCAATTCTCTTTCACCCCTCCTCGGGACGGTGTCTGTGGGGTTGTTTCGAAGCAGGGCTGGCCCGATACTAGTCGTTAGACTTTTATTACGGGGGTACCTTGGAAATCGTGGCGATGCGACTGATTACACTCGTTAAGCTACGTCCTTTCACTTTGTGAAGGTAGTGACTGAACACCACATTGCTCGGGAATCCCGGTCCCTGGGAGCAATTGTGCTTAGTAAGTCAATGGGTTCGAACTAACCCTCGCACGTAGTAACTTGGTAGTTATTGGCCTACCTTGTAGTTGCTTCCTACGGTTGTTTGGGCATAACACTTAGCTGTTATCGCTTGAATTTCGGGTAATCTATGACCCACCTTCCTACCGTGGGATAAGTGCAAGTCGTGAGATAGGATAAGTTTAAATTCTGAGGATTTTATCTATAATTGTATATTTATATACTTATCCTATCTCACGCGATAAAGTCCCTCCCTACCTCCCCACTACATAGATTACCACCGTTCCGGTTTTGTCCTTTTATGGCTCCAAGATCGAGAATGAGTATGTGAAGTGATCACGTGGGTGAGGACTGCGCATGCCTCGTGCTGTCATGGACTAGTGAGCACGACTGACAGAAGGCAGGCCTTGGAGCAAAGTTTTAATTCGTTTCCACTCATGGTCGAATGAAGAAGAGAGAGGTGCAAGTCGTGAGATAGGATAAGTATATAAATATACAATTTATAGTTAAAATTTTCAATATTAAATTTTGCTTCCCACTTTGCAGTTCATTTCAAGATTTACATTTCTTGATCATCGTACATAAACCAAGGTTGGTTGTCCAGCTAGTGGTAACTCATTCTGCCTCTTTGGTCCATGTCCAGATGTAAGGGGGATTCATTCCATCTTGCAGTTTGCTCCACGTGTTCATATATTCCATCTGTAAATTGGTTCCATAATCATGTCTAGTAGATATTTCTGCGACCCTGAGACAGGAGAGTGGGCAAGAGAACTGGAAATGTGCCCTGAAAAACTTCAACAGCTTTTTCTGTGACAGTAAATGTCAATTTTAACAGAATAAATCATGATAATTTCATTTTGTACTTTGTTGTTTTGAGAATTTCATCAGAGCTTCTTCAAAGATCGAACAGTTCAAGAAGTATTGATGGACGTCACACACAGGAGGCTTGCAGTCGTTGATACAAAGGATGGTCCGACTACTGGGATGTGCAATCAGCCAAGTCACTCAGCTTGACCAGCCTGATTCACTGGATTGGACGGTGTCTCTGGAGACTGATTTAGTACCACAGCACTGTGAAACAGTTCAGTCTTTAACAGTGCGGGAAAATGGCATTGTTATCTTGGGCACGTCATGCTACTAAGGAACAGTGTGTCCTTTGATTCGGAAGGGGTGGTGGGGTAGCCCTGTGGTTTAAGCGTCCGCCCGTCATGCAGAAGACCCGGGTTCGATATCCACACATGGGTATAATGGATTAAGCCCATTTCACGTGCCTCCCACCGTGATATGGCTGGAATATTGCTAAAAGCAGAGTAAAACCTCACTCTTACGGTCACCTTAGCGCTAGGATCGCTTTGTACAACGGTACCTTGTCTATAGCTGTTCTGGGGAGGCGGGTAGCCTAATGGTTAAAGAGTCCGCTCGTCATGCTGAAGGACCGGGTTTGATTCCCCACACGGGTACAGTGTGTGAAACCCATATCTGTGTCCCCCGTCGTGATATTGCTCTCTCACACTCACCCCCTACAGCTGTTCCAGAACATTCCAGATTACACTTGTCTCCCAAAGCATCAAAATATACTAACTTCTACTCGACTAGGCTAGAATAGTCCTAGTGTTCTGAGCCTGACACAAAACCCTTTCCACATTCATAAGAATTCAAGTAGAGTCGGTTGTAGAAATTGTGACTATATCATGAACAGATATTTGTTGCAGCAGTATTACAGCTGTATGATGTTGTTTGTAAACAAATCGGGTCTGATACAAGGTATAAAAGCTACATTGTTCGAAATGAGCGAGCATGTACGGCAGATGAGTCATGAAATTGACGTTCAGCTTTAATGTCAACTTACGCTGGATTATTTCGGGATTAGTCTTTCAATGATGATCACGAACTCACTGCCTATAACGTAGTCTATATCACCTTACAACTATCAGACCTATTTTCATGTTAGTTTTGAATATTTTCAGTCAATCAGCTCCATAAACAGAATCATAATCCGCGCTTCCGTCGTCACTAGCGTCATGCTAAATCGCACTGACAAACAGTCGACAAAACCACGTATTGAATATAATGAAGTTATTTATCTTTCGTTTGTTACATGTACATTGGGCTCCAGGAAACTCTTTCTTACTACTCTTGGTTTCTCCAACGTCGTCATATGAGCGAAATAATCGTTAAACCCCATTTCACCTAAACCCCATTTCACCTCACTCCAGGTTTCTCAAGTGACGGTCTGAGATATGGTTCCTTGGCACTCCTGGGTGACGCATACGGTTAATCCAACATGGTAACAGTAACGGTCCTCTTTGTGTTGAGTGGTTGACAGGCACTGATGTGCTGTTGTAGTAGATTCACATATCAATGTACGGCTTAAATCGAAACACAAATAATGTCCACTTTCGAACAGCGGTGACATGCCTGGAGTCAAGGTCAATTGTTCGGTTGGTTTCCAGGACGATGACCAGCTGAGGTACGGATTTAGAGTGCAATAATTTAAAGCGTAGCTTAAATGTCTCATGTCAACACCTTTACACGCGCTAATACCATTCAAAAGTTTCACAAGACTGAATTCACGCCAAGCCATGACCATTTAATTTCGACCTGATATAATGTATTTCGAAAATGTACTGTTTACACGTTGAGCAGTGACATCAACTAGTTCAAACGCAATAGCTTTAGATCCCCTATGTCAACATACCTTATCGTACGTCTGTGTTTGTCAGTGAGAAATTCTTCTGGTCAACAGGTCGGCGTAATGTAAATGCCCCCAAGGAATCCAATTGCGTGAACATATATATAGGACAATTCCACCTTAAAACAGTATGGCTGCTACATAAACACTCCCAGTTCAGTGTTTGGTTTTAACTACTGAACGTGAGTTTCTCATCTCATGGTAATTATGATGATAATGGTTATGATAACGATGATGATATGATAATCTATTTGTACCCTGCTTGTTCCACACAATGGATTTTGAAACTGCCTCCAACTATTACAGTATAATTCTTTGTTCTCTCTTCATACCAGTGCTACCCTTGGTACATCATGTTGGGGACAAGGTTTGGTTGATAGCAACTTATATCTACCGATGCTATTTAATTTACTTACAAGTAATAGTAGTTACACAGAGAAACGGCTTTTTTCATTACAGATATTTTCACCAGATTAGAACGACCCTAAATATAAAATGTCGTGTCAAAATATGATCAAGCGAGGTTCAAGTTTGAAAAACTGTAAGACAAGAAGAATGACCTCATCTTTCCGACAGTCAACATTCACTTTCTGTTCGGCAATATTCCAGCAGCCCCAACCTTTCACTGGAAAAAAATCCACATTTACAAGCTTGGAAATGTCTTGGAAAGATAATGTTTCCAAGACATTTCCAATTTTGGATAGATGATGTTTCCAAGACATTTCCAATTTTGGAAAGATGATGTTTCCAAACATTTCCAATTTTGGAAATATCCGCAAGGGGAGATAACTGGTGGGTGATGGTAAATGATTGTTCTGCATGGGCTATATTTGGTATTTGTGTTTAATTACTATTGAGATACATTCGTATGAAAGCTTAATGGCTTCAAATTGTTTTCTCGTTTCACAAAAAAACAAACCGTTATTACATTAAGTGTGTCTTTAATATCGAAATTTAGGTGCTTATGTTCTCGTTACTTCAATTATTTACTTGTATTTCGGATCTTTTCAGAAACTTGACATTTCTAGATCTTTCTTATTGCTTCGATTATTTTGCCATTATTGCCAGTTATTTGAACACTTCTCTTTTCCTCGCTGCAGGAAGATAGCACGATGATGATGATGATGATGATGATGGGAAAGTGAGTTTAGGTTTACGCCGCATTTAGCAATATTCCAGCAACAGCATGACGGGAACAACAGGAATGGGCTTCACACATTGTACCCATGTGGGGAATCGAGCCCGGGTCTTCAGCGTGACGAGCGGACGCCAGGGGCGAAGCTACCATTATAAAAAAAGATTTTTGCTAAAAAAGTTGGGCAAGCACTCAATACTATTTGGACATTAAGCTTTGCAATCTATCGGGCTTACACAAACAAATTGGCTTGATACACGCCTGGACGCTTTAACCATTAGGCTACCCCACCGCTCCTGGTGTGATGATAACGATGATGTTTTTTCAGTGTAAACTTATTGCGAATTTGAAACCGAAACATTCCTTGCTTAAACTGAATAAACTAAACACTTAAATATATTTATTATGTTAAAATCTGTCTATACATGCAGCAGTTTTCACTACAGTCTGGAACTAGCGTCTAATCCCTAAGTATTGTAAAAAGCGATGAAGTCTGTCTGTGCTCTGAGAACAATACCTGCCGGCAAGATGAAAATGCCCAGTACCCATGTACATAACGTGCCCCCACCCCGACCGCCACCCCACCTAAACATTGTCCAGCTATGTTTACTCGACCGATATTGACATTGGTCATTAGTTTCAAGGGAAATAGAATCACAACAACAACTGTTCATGCGTGATGGCCGCTGGTTCAAGTCACAAGAAATAATGCCGGTTCCTGTCCGAGCTTGCTTCATCGTCATCGTGGTTATCGGTGTATTCAAAGTATTGTACTTCCTGAGGAAAGTATCCTTACAGTGACGGCGATTCAGTCAGACGTGAAATTTTCACGTTTGTAGATATTGATGTTTTATCGTCTCCCCTGCTGTCACTGATGTTGTCAAAGCACGTATTTACCAGTAGGACTTGTCGTATACGCCTTATTGTTTACAAGTGACCTGGGTCAGGTCGGGGTACTATTGGTGGATGTCAGACATCTCTGTTTAATCGTGGTTTCAGTCACGTACGCAGGGTACAGAGTTCAGTCACGAGTGTCACAAGATTACAAGGTAAATATACGGCGTGAGTGAGTGAGTGATACACTGTTGTCATATTGCAGCGGATATTGGTCGAAGGATACCAAGAACGTACGTCACGTTTGAGTTAAAGAGTCGAACCCTGATCTCGATTGGATGTATTCTGACTTCACACGTCAATATGATGTGGACCAACACCTAACTCGTGCTAGGCTACCCAGTACAAGAAAGGGTTATCGTTGTGTCAATGAAGTTACAAATCATGCCGCAGTGAAGCATGAAAACCCAGACAAAATGTATCTTTTAATTGATTTGTTTTCACTTTGTTGTTGAAATGTGATTGGATGTATTCCGACTTCACACGTCAATATAAGAGATGATAGATACGTATACAAGAAATACACTAGCGTCACAGTTTGAATCTGTCTGTCACATACCAAATTTATTATATAATTTACATGTGTCTTCTTATGTTACCCAAACTGCCATTTTATGTCTGTATTTGAAATAGCTCACGTTAACACCTGAGATGTGCTTAACAATATGCAAATGACTTCTTTGAGAGGCATTTTAGAAGTTGTAAAGATGAAGGAAAAGTTCTATTGATTGTCAGCTTCTTTATCACTTGCTTGATAACGGTGTTAGTTCCTACTAGTGGCACTCATTGCAACAAAGAAGTTGAAAGTGCAAATGACTCGTCGCAAAACTAGTTTATTAATATAATCACACGTTTTATATGAGCGTATTTCATTGAATCATCATGATAATACAATATATCAGAATTATAACCTAAGGCGAAACCTTCCTGTCAAAGATGTCTAAATTTCATTTTCCAGTATCATCCCATTCACGATATTCCAGCGTATTATATTAAATCGGTTGTATGTCCTCTGTATATCGCACACCTCTGTGTTATCGGAAGGGGCATTGTCGACTCAGTCACCATGATGCTAGAGATTATTGTAGTTAGTCCTGATTTGACCCGTGGTTTGTCTAATACTTGCAACCATGTAGGATTGCTTCATTCTTTAAGCTGATACGTCATACAAAAAGCTAAAATATTAACCAAAACTGAAATATAAACCAACAATCAAATATATACCAGCCATGAAATTGAAGAAAAAACAACTCACTGAAATATATACCTATAAAGAAACTTTAAAAAAAATAAACAAACACCAGAATATAAACCAGTCCTGAAACAAAAACACACTGAAATGTAAATTAACAACAAAATTTGAACCAACACAGAAATAAAAGCCCAAAACTGAAATATAAACCAATACAAGAAAATAAATAAAATTCAACTGGAATGTAAAAGAAACACTGCAATATAAACCAATACTATTTTTTAAGAACGTACTAAACTGTAAACCAATACTAAAATAAGAAAAATCAGAGTCGAATAAACAAAACAAACACTGAAATAACGTAAGTACAGAAAGGTGATGCACGTCTTATATATTACTACTATATCATATATTATTCCAGTTGGCTCTGTCTGTAATGAGACGAGCTGTACACGACATGAGCATGCTCACTGGGATCACCATCGCGATATTGGACGTGGCTGTCAGGATCTGATAAGTCGTATATGTGATCGCCTATCAGATACAGCCTACGGTGTATACAAGAGACTAGCTTTATTATTAATTTCAGAACCCTACTTATTAATACTACTGTATCAGATAACATTTTAATGTATGATTTACTGAAAAGTAATAATTTGTAATCGCCACGAGACATGTTTGGCTGTATGTTATATCAGATCGATGTAGGATAATGTTTCACTAATGAGCCAATTCATACTCATCTACACTGGCAACAATATTTACAATAATATCGCGTTTATTGCACTTGTATATCGACTTAGGTGATACCGTTCTGTCTTACCGCGAAGAACCGGGTTAGATTTGATATGCAGTAACCCATGTTTGTCGTTAGAGGCGACTAATGGGATCGGGTGGTCAGGCTCGCCGACGTATCCCAATTGCATAGATCGATGCTTATGATGTTGATCACTGGATTGTCTGGTCCAGACACGAATATTTACAGACCGCCGCACATATAGCTGGAATATTGTGAGAGCGGCGTATAACTAAACTCACTCACTCACCGTTCTGTCTGTCTGACTGACTGAGTATGGTTTACGCCGTTTTTAGCAATATTCCAGCAATATCACGGCGGGGGACACCAGAAATGGGCTTCACACATTGTACCCATGTGGGGAATCGAACCCGGGCCTTCGGCGTGACGAGCGAACGCTTTAACCACTAGGCTACCCCACCGCCCCTTCTGTCTGTGCAATATATATGTGTAGTGTTGCATCTTTAAGAATGGTTGACACTATTAGAATTTAATTTAAGACACATTTTTTATGACGAACATTTGAGAGACGAAAGTACATGTATGTGTCTTCAACGTTTCCTAGGTTATTGTTCATATTCCTGTATTCTAATCCTCCTGGGAATCACGCAAAGAGCAGGGGTACTGTAAATCCCTTGCTTCCCAGTAAGGTGGTCAAGCTTTTGTTATGGCTATAACGGTGCTTTTACACTGTGAAAGTATCATCCCAAATATAACATTTGTAACGTTGCTAACTTGCTCATTCACTCCCTCGAAATACGTCGAGTCAGTAGCTTGCAGTATATACAAATATTTTAACCATAGGAAAGCAGAGTATAGAGGGGTCGAAACAGTCTTATTCGAAGTCATTGGTGGTGGAATATTTTATTTTAAATTCACTTATTGAGTATCATCCATATGATTATTAATTTCAACAGCCCACTAAAGGCTCTCAAATCATGTATGAAAATTGTCAAATCCATACAGGCCCTTACAGTTCATTTGAGATTTCTAAGCAAAAATTGGAATAACATCTCATTGTCTTACGTTTCAGTAAGTGGGCAGTTTTACTGTCTGCGTGTTATGTCCATGCTGCCGATAGGAGCGAAATTCGAATTAATGGACATGCCAAGGATTATATAAGAAGCGAACTTCGAATTAACGGACATGCCATGGGTTATAATAGAAGCGAACTTCGAATTAACGGTCCGCAGCGTTGGTGTCCTTACAATAATTATAATATGATGGAGTCCGTTTGTCTCTGATATCCCATTTCCCACCCTGAATCTTCATGCAAATACAACAACACGTTCTCATCTCAATTCCACCGACACTGTTGACATTCATACTCAAACAAAGCAAAAATAAACAAAATATACTTTTACCCTTGCAAACTCCTAAAACCATATTGCATACTCCTAAAACCACACTTCATACTCCTAAAACACATTGCATACTCCTAAAACACATTGCATACCCTAAAACACATTGCATACTCCTAAAACACATTGCATACTCCTAAAACCACACTGCATACTCCTAAAACACATTGCATACTCCTAAAACCACATTGCATACTCCTAAAACACATTGCATACGCCTAAAACACATTGCATACTCCTAAAACACATTGCATACTCCTAAAACACATTACATACTCCTAAAACACATTGCATACTCCTAAAACACATTGCATACTCCTAAAACACATTGCATACTCTTAAAACCACACTGCATACTCCTAAAACACATTGCATACTCCTAAAACACATTACATACTCCTAAAACACATTACATACTCCTAAAACACATTGCATACTCCAAAACACATTGCATAACTCCTAAAACACATTGCATACTCCTAAAACCACACTTCATACTCCTAAAACACATTACATACTCCTAAAAACACATTGCATACTCCTAAAACACATTGCATACTCCTAAAACACATTGCATACTCCTAAAACACATTGCATACTCCTAAAACACATTGCATACTCCTAAAACACATTGCATACTCTTAAAACCACATTGCATACTTCTAAAACACATTGCATACCCTAAAACCACACTTCATACGCCTAAAACACATTACATACTCCTAAAACACATTGCATACTCCTAAAACACATTGCATACTCCTAAAACCACACTGCATACTCCTAAAACACATTGCATACTCCTAAAACCACACTGCATACTCCTAAAACACATTGCATACTCCTAAAACACATTGCATACTCCTAAAACACATTGCATACTCCTAAAACACATTGCATACTCCTAAAACACATTGCATACTTCTAAAACACATTGCATACTCCTAAAACACATTGCATACTCCTAAAACCACACTGCATACTTCTAAAACACATTGCATACTCCTAAAACCACACTTCATACGCCTAAAACACATTACATACTCCTAAAACACATTACATACTCCTAAAACACATTGCATACCCTAAAACCACACTGCATACTCCTAAAACACATTGCATACTCCTCGCGGTGGGCGAGGCTGGCTAAAGCGCCAGGCTAGTGATCCAGCGAGGTTGAGGTGTCGAGATCGAGCCCACCTGTGACCTGGGTGTAAAACCTTGGAGTCAACTTTGTGTGCAGACTCTTTCAGTGTTCTCACAACCCCCAGTGTACAGTACACAACCCTGTGCACGTAAAAGAACCCACGAATCCGTTGGTATATGACCAGATGGTGGCCTACATGAATACGTGCAAACACCTGGTTGCGGGTACAGCAACGTGCAGTGAACATGGACAAAGTACTGTGACTATGTGTCCCAGTCCACCCAGCTGTGAATGGGTACCTCGTTAGGATGAGGGAAGCCACAATAACTCGGTGCGCCCTAGTGGCTGCAGTTAGTTGTATACTCCCCAGGAGTTGAGATTGATAATGCGATGTGACGTTGGGATTGACATCCAATGATCGAGGGAGCAAATACCAGCGCCTTGAGCATGCACCAGCTGCCTGGATATGTGCGCTATATAAATATCCTATTATAATAAAACCACATTACATACTCCTAAAACACATTTCATACTCCTAAACCCACATTGCGTACTCCTAAAAACACACTGCATACTCCTAAAACACATTGCATACTCCTAAAACACATTTCAAACTCCTAAAACCACATTGCATACTCCTAAAACCACACTGCATACTCCTAAAACACATTGCATACTCTTAAAACCACACCGCATAGTCCTAAAACACATTGCATACTCCTAAAACCACACTGCATAGTCCTAAAACACATTGCATACTCCTAAAAAAACCACACCTGCATAGTCCTAAAACACATTGCATACTCCTAAAACACATTGCATACTCCTAAAACACATTGCATACTCCTAAAACACATTGCATACTCCTAAAACACATTTCATACTCCTAAAACACATTGCATACTCCTAAAAACATATTGCATACTCCTAAAACACATTTGATACTCCTAAAACACATTGCATACTCCTAAAACACATTGCATACTCCTAAAACACATTGCATACTCCTAAAACACATTGCATACTCCTAAAAATCATATTGCATACTCCTAAAAATCATATTGCATACTCCTAAAACACATTGCATACTCCTAAAAATCATATTGCATACTCCTAAAACACATTGCATACTCCTAATCTTTCTTCATGTTCATTGTTTTAGAGGAATGTTCCAGGACCAAAGCGATTTGATTATCTGCATCACGCATTAATTTTTCACTAAAACCACTTTGCATACTCCTAAAAACACATTGCATACTCCTAAAACACATTGCATACTCCTAAAACACATTTGATACTCCTAAAACACATTGCATACTCCTAAAACACATTGCATACTCCTAAAACACATTGCATACTCCTAAAACACATTGCATACTCCTAAAACCACATTGCATACTCCTAAAACACATTGCATACTCCTAAAAAAAACATATTGCATACTCCTAAAACACATTTGATACTCCTAAAACACATTGCATACGCCTAAAACCACATTTCAAACTCCTAAAACACATTGCATACTCCTAAAACACATTGCATACTCCTAAAACACATTGCATACTCCTAAAACACATTGCATACTCCTAAAATCATATTGCATACTCCTAAAACACATTGCATACTCCTAAAAATCATATTGCATACTCCTAAAAACACATTGCATACTCCTAATCTTTCTTCATGTTCATTGTTTTAGAGGAATGTTCTATGACCAAAGCGATTTGATTATCTGCATCATGCATTAATTTTTTCACTAAAACCACTTTGCAAACTCCTAAAACCATATTGCATACTCCTAAAAACCACACTGCGTACTCCTAAAACACATTGCATACTCCTCGCGGTGGGCGAGCTGGCTAAGGCGCCAGGCTAGTGATCCAGCGAGGTTGAGGTGTCGAGATCGAGCCCACCTGTGACCTGGTGTAAAAACCTTGGAGTCAACTTTGTGTGCAGACTCTTTCAGTGTTGTCACAACCCCTAGTGTACAGTACACAACCCTGTGCACTTAAAAGAACCCACGAATCCGTTGGTATATGACCAGATGGTGGCCACATGAATACGTGCAAACACCTAGTTGCGGGTACAGCAACGTGCAGTGAACATGGACAAAGTACTGTGACTATGTGTCCCAGTCCACCCAGCTGTGAATGGGTACCTCGTTAGGATGAGGAAGCCACAATAACTCGGTGCGCCTAGTGGCTGCAATAGTTGTATACTCCCCAGGGAGTTGAGATTGATAATACGATGTGCCGTTGAGATTGACATCCAATGATCGAGGGAGCAAATACCAGCGCCTTGAGCATGCACTAGTTGCCTGGATATGTGCGCTATATAAATATCCTATTATAATAAAAACCACATTGCATACTCCTAAAACATATTGCATACTCCTAAACCACATTGCATACTCCTAAAACACACTGCATACTCCTAAAACACATTGCATACTCCTAAAACACATTTCATACTCCTAAAACCACATTGCATACTCCTAAAACCACACTGCATACTCCTAAAACACATTGCATACTCTTAAAAACCACACCGCATAGTCCTAAAACACATTGCATAACTCCTAAAACACATTGCATACTCCTAAAACACATTGCATACTCCTAAAAACCACACTGCATACTCCTAAAACACATTGCATACTCCTAAAAACACATTGCATACTCCTAAAACACATTGCATACTCCTAAAACACATTGCATACTCCTAAAACACATTGCATACTCCTAAAACACATTGCATACTCCTAAAAACATATTGCATACTCCTAAAACACATTTGATACTCCTAAAACACATTGCATACTCCTAAAACACATTGCCTACTCCTAAAACACATTGCATACTCCTAAAACACATTGCATACTCCTAAAACACATTGCATACTCCTAAAAATCATATTGCATACTCCTAAAACACATTGCATACTCCTAAAAATCATATTGCATACTCCTAAAACACATTGCATACTCCTAATCTTTCTTCATGTTCATTGTTTTAGAGGAATGTTCCAGGACAAAGCGATTTGATTATCTGCATCACGCATTAATTTTTCACTAAAACCACATTGCATACTCCTAAAACACATTGCATACTCCTAAAACACATTGCATACTCCTAAAACACATTTGATACTCCTAAAACACATTGCATACTCCTAAAACACATTGCATACTCCTAAAACACATTGCATACTCCTAAAACACATTGCATACTCCTAAAACCACATTGCATATTCCTAAAACACATTGCATACTCCTAAAAACATATTGCATACTCCTAAAACACATTTGATACTCCTAAAACACATTGCATACTCCTAAAACCACATTTCATACTCCTAAAACACATTGCATACTCCTAAAAAACACATTGCATACTCCTAAAACACATTGCATACTCCTAAAAATCATATTGCATACTCCTAAAAAATCATATTGCATACTCCTAAAACACATTGCATACTCCTAAAACACATTGCATACTCCTAAAACACATTGCATACTCCTAATCTTTCTTCATGTTCATTGTTTTAGAGGAATGTTCTGTGACCAAAGCGATTTGATTATCTGCATCATGCATTAATTTTTTTCACTAAAACCACTTTGCAAACTCCTAAAACACATTGCATACTCCTAAAAACACATTGCATACTCCTAAAACACATTGCATACTCCTAAAAACACATTGCATACTCCTAAAACACATTGCATACTCCTAAAACACATTGCATACTCCTAAAACACATTGCATACTCCTAAAAACCACACTGCATACTCCTAAAACACATTGCATACTCCTAAAAACACATTGCATACTCCTAAAACACATTTGATACTCCTAAAACACATTGCATACTCCTAAAACCACATTTCATACTCCTAAAACACATTGCATACTCCTAAAACACATTGCATACTCCTAAAACACATTGCATACTCCTAAAAACCACATTGCATACTCCTAAAACACATTGCATACTCCTAAAACACACATTTGGTACTCCTAAACTCCTAAAAACACACTGCATACTCCTAAAACACATTGCATACTCCTAAAACCACATTGCATACTCCTAAAACACATTGCATACTCCTAAAAAACATATTGCATACTCCTAAAACACATTGCATACTCCTAAAACACATTGCATACTCCTAAAACACATTGCATACTCCTAAAACACATTGCATACTCCTAAAACACATTGCATACTCCTAAAAATCATATTGCATACTCCTAAAAAACACATTGCATACTCCTAAAACACATTGCATACTCCTAAAAATCATATTGCATACTCCTAAAAATCATATTGCATACTCCTAATCTTTCTTCATGTTCATTGTTTTAGAGGAATGTTCCAGGACCAAAGCGATTTGATTATCTGCATCCCGCATTAATTTTTCAGATATTACCGAGTGATCTACAGTTTATTATCTCACAAAATCCGTTACACAGTTTGTGGAAACCTCTTTATGTATTAATTTTCTGTTTTCTTTAATTGTCTCGCGAGCCTTTTTCGTCCGCTGGCTGAGGTTGGAAACGAGAAACTCATTGAAATACATATACCCTAACATCGTTATATTCCCTCTAAAGATGGTTCAGAAAATACACTGTAACAAAAGTAGGGGTCCCTGAACTTTCAATTTGGAGAGGAAGTATGAGCGTTAACAAACCTTTCAAAGACAGACATCTTATGAACGCACCACCATTTCTCTTTTTCAGCACCCCTAAACACATGGGATGCACGTGCTCATCGCAGTAGCCCCATACACGTGCATGGGGTGCCATACCTGATTTTGACGGTTTTCAAGAAGGTCAATAAATCACTGTGGGTCATTAATTTTAACAATCATCATGCATCACACAGTTGTTAGTGTTGGTGTCTAGCACTTTTTTTAGTTTGGAAATGAAAATCGTACACATGCAAATTTCACGCAATCATCTTTTTCAAGAGCGATTACTGTACAAACAAATCTGATCATAAAGAAGTGCAAGTGTTGATGTACTCTCAAAACATTCATTATTATCATATCAAAATTGATTAATCCGATATATCTCGCAATTTTTCAATCGTAAATTAAAAACAAAGTTTTACTTTGTTTGAAGAGTATATACGATGGCATGTGTAGTTATACACCTGAAATAATATTTTCGTGCATAAGTTTATATACATGTATAAATGTCTATTTGTAAACATGTTTCCTCACACAATGACCTTTGTGTTTTGGTGTAGGACTCGTTGTTTAGGAAAGGGGTGCCACTGAAATAAACTTGTGTGGGTACAACAAGATATGACGTGTATAGGAAATACTCTAAGGGGTAAACAAGTCGTGTGTTTTCAAGACAACATAGGTCGTGACAAAAATGGTAGTTTATTGTCCCAAACAAGAACCACTTTGATGAGAGTATTATTATGCATGTTTTCTCGCTTGGATACAAATTCGGTCCACCAATCAAACGGCGAGCCTCGTACCACGTGATCAGTGGCCACTCAGACCCATGTGTGACCATGTTGAACAAGGCTGTTTATGGCGACAGTTAGCTTTGATTTCATGACGATCACGTTATCACGATCCAATCAGAAAATAACGGGGCAGAACATGGCCAATGGCAACAGAGACTTTGTGCAGTTGGGATATATATCTGAATGTTGTCAGACATATTTTGTATATTGACTCACAGAAGATCAAAGCGTCTTTTTAACAATCAGGTAAGAAAAAGGTAGAATACTGTCTTATCATAGATAGAGATGACTGTCATAGGTTAGATGAATATGGAGAGGTTTGTTTATCATCATCATGTAATATAGAAAATTAATGACAACTGTTGACAGTGAGGTAGAGACGTTAGGTAAATAGGAGAATCTAATCGTTTTGATACAAAGAGAATTCATGGCAAATGCAGATAGTGAGACAGAGAGCTGTGTTTATTATCGTCTTGCTATTAAGAGGATTCATGGCCCCTTTTGACAGTGAGATGGAGGGAGTGAGACAGGGTGGTTGTTATATTATCGTCTTGCTATTAAGAGGATTCATGGCATCTTTTGACAGTGAGATGGAGGAGTGAGACAGGGTGGTTGTTTATTATCGTCTTGCTATTAAGAGGATTCATGACATCTTTTGACAGTGAGATGGAGGGAGTGAGACAGGGTGGTTGTTTATTATCGTCTTGCTATTAAGAGGATTCATGACATCTTTTGACAGTGAGATGGAGGGAGTGAGACAGGGTGGTTGTTTATTATCGTCTTGCTATTAAGAGGATTCATGATATCTTTTGACAGTGAGATGGAGGGAGTGAGACAGGGTGGTTGTTTATTATCGTCTTGCTATTAAGAGGATTCATGGCATCTTTTGACAGTGAGATGGAGGGAGTGAGACAGGGTGGTTGTTTATTATCGTCTTGCTATTAAGAGGATTCATGGCATCTTTTGACAGTGAGATGGAGGGAGTGAGACAGGGTGGTTGTTTATTATCGCCTTGCTATTAAGAGGATTCATGGCCCTTTGACAGTGAGATGGAGCGAGAGAGACAGGGTGCACGTGGTTGTTTATTATCGCCTTGCTATTAAGAGGATTCATGGCCCCTTTTGACAGTGAGATGGAGGGAGTGAGACAGGGTGGTTGTTTATTATCGCCTTGCTATTAAGAGGATTCATGGCCCCTTTTGACAGTGAGATGGAGGAGTAAGAGGAGACAGGGTGCACGTGGTTGTTTATTATCGCCTTGCTATTAAGAGGATTCATGGCCCCTTTTGACAGTGAGATGGAGGGAGTGAGACAGGGTGGTTGTTTATTATCGCCTTGCTATTAAGAGGATTCATGGCATCTTTTGACAGTGAGATGGAGGGAGTGAGACAGGGTGGTTGTTTATTATCGCCTTGCTATTAAGAGGATTCATGGCCCTTTTGACAGTGAGATGGAGGGAGTGAGACAGGGTGGTTGTTTATTATCGCCTTGCTATTAAGAGGATTCATGGCCCCTTTTGACAGTGAGATGGAGGGAGTGAGACAGGGTGGTTGTTTATTATCGTCTTGCTATTAAGAGGATTCATGCCCCCTTTGACAGTGAGATGGAGGGAGTGAGACAGGGTGGTTGTTTATTATCGCCTTGCTATTAAGAGGATTCATGGCCCCTTTTGACAGTGAGATGGAGGGAGTGAGACAGGGTGGTTGTTTATTATCGTCTTCCTGAGATTAAGAGGATTATCGTCTTGCATGGCCCCTTTGACAGTGAGATGGAGGGAGTGAGAGATCGCCCTTGCTATAAAGAGGATATACGCGGGTATATGCACAATTCAGTGTGTTTATTGTCATCGTTTTTATGACCGGATCACCTCGACCCCGCTGCTCAGATGTATTGACATTCTGTGTTACCTTTACAATGGCGTGATTTATGTTTGGGTTAACGCTTCAGTGAACAGCACTTCAGTCACACATCGGCCTGTCAGCCTATTCTGTTGTGATAAAGTCCAAAGATGTTGAACCCATACCCGGAATCTAAGGTCACGTGTCTGATGCTGACCAATCAGGGCTTATAACTGCGGTAACACCTTTATGAAACGAAATGTATTTAAGTGTTATCCAAAATATAACATGTTAAGTCTTCAAGAATGTTTCACATTAAGAAACATTAACTTTAGCCTTAACACAATTTTATGGAAGCCCTTGATTTCAGACAATTTAGCAAAGTAATTTACAAATTTAATTCAACTGGTTGTAACTTAACCTTTTGCGCACGGGCAGTGAAGTTACAAATAATTTATACATTGTAAATGTCGAATAGCATTGGTGTCATTTTGATTAGTGCAAAGAATATTTGGTTAACATTTTAAATATGTTTGTATCAAGGTGTCAGGCTTTTATACATGATGCCAATTAAATGGTTAGGTTGTTGGTAAACGCCGCACTCACAAATACTCCAGTTGTCTGTAGATAATCGAGTATGTAATGAATCTGGAATTTTAAACATAGGCATCGATCTACACAATAGGGATCCGCTGACATGCGTCAACCAAGACAGCGAAAGTATGACCACTTCATCACGTTAATGATCTGTAATGACAGGTATGTGTTGTTAAACCCCGTTAAAAAAACCGACCTTAGCGCTAAGACGATCGTAAGTCCATGTTAAGTTACGGGAGTTATGATTACCTAACCGCTAAGATCGCTTTGTAGAACGGGCCCAAAGCCTAACCGGGATATTCACAGTACAACAATTTAATCAGTCCTGTCCGAGTTACTCATTGCTAAGGGGTCACTTCAACCGAGGTCACACAGGCCATTACGTTACACAAACAGACATCAACCATATTCTACAAACTGGTTTGTTATTGGTGAACAATATTGGTTGGTAATAACTACTTGTTCATTGTAAAGAGGTAGGCTGAATGGGGCTACTTTGGTGATGTTTAATTGTATGATATCTATCAATATGAACGTTGTCTGTAATGTACAACCGACAGCTGTTAATGTTCATACTGGACAAGTATGTACTGGCATCAGCCGTGTAGACAATTACAGTACATCTACATTTCGACCAGGTTGATCATTTCGATCCGTTATTACACCCTTGCTTTTTGACCTAGTCTTACAAGGATCTAGGCGGTGTCGGTTGCCATTTAATTAACATCTATGCTACTCAAACTTTGTTAAGGATCAAGATAGAAAGGAAAGGACGTTGCCATGGTTTACCACATAATGCCCAGAAACATGTGACTCGTGATCTTTCTGATCATTCGGCAACGAAACAATATCTGACCAAACCTGAAAAGTCAAAAAACATCTGGAAAACAAATTCATTGTCCCAAAAGACTTCCAGTAACGCGATCGATATGATTCTACAAGATTCATCGTTCCAGTAAGTGTCTGGATAGTAATGAGATTTACGCCGATTCTAACAATATTCCAGCAATATCACGGCGGGGGACACCAAAAATGGGCTTCACACATTGTACCCATGTGGGGAATGGAACCCGAGGGATCAGCGTGACGAGCGGACGCTTTAACCACAAGGCTACCCCACCGCCCTAGGTTACCAGGGAGATTGGTATCAAATAGTGTTGCGCTCTCTCTCTCTCTCTCGTAATCATATGTAACGGTTATGTTACAGACATGGCCACCGTACCCGTGACTGCTTGCCTCATGAATTCCCATTGAATCTGATATTTCAGTTGTGTACCAGTATATTTCCGTTTTTATAAACTGGACGATTGTTTGATATTAATAAAACGCGATCCTTTCCACAATGCTGAAATAAGAATCAGTGAGTGAGTGAGTTGGGTTTTCGCCGCTTTTAGCAATATTCCAGCAATATCACAGCTGGGAACACCAGAAATGGGCTTCACACATTGTACCCATGTGGGGAATCGAATCCGGGCCTTCGGCTTGACGAACGAACGCTTTATCCACTAGGCTACCCCTTTCCCCCGAAAAGTCATGACGTCCTTGAATTAAACTCAGACAAAGTTACGGTTTATATGTTAACACAGATGTAAAGATGAAACAACAAACAGGGAAATGGTACAATTCTTCTCAACAGTAACACCATGTTTCATTCTACACGTCGTTAGGGAAACACAGTTGGCAATGTGATAAATTTAGCTCTTTATCATCATCATCATTTATACTATTAATGTCGTGCTACATGTGTATGTGTACACCTGTCCCTCGTAATGACCTCCGGGAACTTAATTAAAAAAATAATTATACAGCATCCATTCCCTGTCACATAAATATTCTGCAAACATCTTTCAATTATTCAGATATGAATTTCCGGACGTGTTAACCTCGCTTCTGCAATTGATCGGAAAGGACCAGTTATACAGCAACAATGGTTTGAAGCATGCTTGATAAAAAGAAAAAACGTTTAACAAAGGGTCGTAATTACTACCAACAGAATGTCGCTTGTGCTATTATCTTGTTGTCTACATTGAACGTTATTGGGATTACATTAGGATGGTCATTGTATGTCATTTCACCATGGTGTAGTCTGTAATGAAGTGTGCATTGTGTCCGTAGATCTCTGACGTACTCCAGGGAATATATATTTGTCCTGGGTGAGTCGTAGATACGTATTTATTATTTGTTAATTTGTCTTATTGAAACTATTATGTGTTTCTTTCTTAGCATCATGATTTACAAATCTGATATCAAGTTAGACAAAAGCATAATTCTTATCCTTATTACCTAAATCCATTTATCAGGACACATTATATGACTCATTCTTAGGACTTGTATACTAGGTGTACACCGTATTTGGGATCGGGTAGTCAGGCTCGCTGACTGGGTTGACACATGTCATCGTATCCCAGTTGCGTAGATTGATGTTCATGCTGTTCCCTGGATTGTCTGGTCCAGATCCGAGTATTTACAGACTGACCCCATATAGCTGAAATGTGGCTGAGTGCGGCGTAAAACTAAACTCACTCACTTACTATGACTTGTTAATCCGAACATGTTTTAATTCGGGCGATTTTTTGGAAACCCTACTGTCGTTTTTATCTGAATTTATTATTCAATTGAACATTCTCCCACAAGATTCAATCATTTCGAAAAGAGATTAATGCCGATTTTAAACCTTTCTATTGCCCGCAGGGGCGTAGCTACCATCATTAAAAAAGCCCAGACTTACACATGATTTTTGCTATAAAATTTGCAATCCCTAAATACTATCTAAATATAAGCTTTGCAACCTATCGGACTTACATGAAACAATTGGCTTGATACGCGCCTGGCCCGGGACCCCGATAAACAAACTTACAATAAATCACGCTGCAACTCTCACTCACAAAATAAAATGTAGAATAAATCGAAAAAATGATGTGACTGAGAATAAGTAGTCTCTATTACCTTCCGGAAGTAAGAATACAGAAGACAAAGTTATGAACGGATCGCTGTTTTTGACACCTTGTGTTTGCAAAAACGGCAAGCCTGTCCTACTCTTCCTTTGGCACCCGCCACGTCCACAAAATGCTTAAATGTGTTTGTTCGATCTGTAACTCAGCACAGCAGTGCTCCTGTCATTCGCCTGGGACCTATAAACAATTGAGTCTTGGCCAGACAACTGCAGATATTCTGCCGCTTACACGTACAGAGAAAGACATGCATTCGTTTAGCAACACACAATAGCAGGCCCAGTCCATGTATAGTTTGTCTGGTGTTAATAGATCACAGGGGAATACAGAACACAAATATACATTTTGTATAAGGCTATTAGTGTTCCACGTCGCTTTTGTTAGGAATCTCGGTTCGTTGATTCCTATTGTCATTCACTGCAGCAACTGGACAAGGGTCAGTGGCACACCTCCGATAATAATACCCCCGGGGATTGTCTGTGTAGGGGCAGGGGATGGTTTCCTCTCTATGTTCACCAAGCTGTTGACTTCGTTCGATGCCATCTAGGTCAGTGGAATCGATTTCAATTATTTTTATTCAAAATGTTGAACATAAGGAGATTTGTTTATATTTATTTGATCAAAGACAATTACCACGTTTGCCCGATTCAGGGCGTACCTCTCAATTTCATCTAAGCAGAACGTGCTTACAATTTTCGCCAAAGGTTGGTGTCATCAAAGATTTTCAGTGATTCATTTGAATAATATTGACCGCTTTTGCCTTGTACACCCAGTGGAATATATGTTGATAGGTAATCGAGACTGACTGTTCTCCAGGGTTGAACTTATATATTTAGCAGTTACATTTCTTTGTAATCATATTTTCTTACACGAAGAAAAATCGTATCTTGACAGACGTACATTTTTCTTTTATTATTTTCTAAAAGTCATATAAACGACATTCATCGTTTATTATTTTCAGACAATAATTATATATTATATATTTAACGGTTTGAACTATGTTGGTTGTATTTTGTGCTATCACAGAAAAATTAGAATTTAGAATTTAGTAATGATGAAACGGTTTGAATGTTTGATAAATGAACTGTGAGCAGATCCATCACCACACATGTCATCGTATCCCAGTTGCGTAGATCGATGCTCATGCTGTTGATTACTAGATTGTCTGGTCCAGACTCGATTATTTAGAGATCGCCGCCATACAGCTGGAATATTACTGAGTGCGGCGTAAAACTAAACTCACTCACTATCCACCACCAAGTATGGTGTAAGGATCCTGCCTCTTTCGTGTATTTTAGTGTTGGGATTGTTTAAAATTCCTATAATTCTGTAGATCCGTTGTACTTGACGTCATTTCTTACAAAGCCAAAGGTATGTCGAACAAAACTGTATATTGTTCAAGCTCTGACTCCCATACTCCCCGTCACAGCTCTCTGTTTCCCTAGGGCAGTAGGGTAGCTTAGTGGTTAAAGCGTTCGCTCGTCACGCCGAAGACCCGGGTTACATTCCCCACTCACTCATACTGTTTCTCTGAAATTATAGTAGTGTTGTAGGATATTTCCCCCTGAATGTTTTCCAAGGATATTATTTCGTCGTGCCGTTTCGGGAATATTTTCAGATCGGAATATTCCCACCACCGGAAAATAATTGAACCGGAAACATTAATCGTTTACATAAGTACCGTGGGTTGGACTTCCGGTTGCGCATGTGAGGACGTAAGACGTGTTTGTTAGGGCTCCGGCCAATGTGAAAAATATCCATCACCATCCAAGTTCTATGAAGTTCTACGCCTCGAAACTGTAATACAACAACAAAAAACAGACTGTAAGTGAACATTGCAGCGAACTTTACTGACAATTGCTCTTGAAATTGAAAAAAATAAAGTGGTTCGAAAATGGCCAGCAAACCAAGTCTACGGTCAGGCAACCCGACGCTCGAAGATACTGTATTAGCCTCTGAAAAACGGCTTGCAGAGCTTATTCAGTCAACAAAAACTGAATTGCAGTACTCTTTTGAATCTTTGAAAGCCGAAATACAAGCAGTGAACAAACGCGTTGAAACAACGGAATTTGACATTAAGAAACATGGCGACGATATCGTAGCGCTTCGAATGGAACTCGACAAATCCGAGCAAGCAAACGAACAACTCGGGAGACAGTTCCTACTGAAGGACATACATGACCGAAAAGTAAATTTACTATTCTATGGCATCAAAGAAGTCCCTGAAGAAAACACGGAAAGGCTTTAGAGAAACTTCTTGATAGATAAGCTTAATTTTACTGTGGAGAGGGTAGCCGACATGTTGTTTAAAACTGTACACCGCCTACCGATCTCGGAGTATCAACAGAAAAACCGCCAAAATCCAGTACGCAGTATAATTGCCTCATTTCTGTCAATACCGGACAGAGACGCAGTCTTGAAATCTGGGAAAGCCCTGAGAGGTACAGAATTCAGCGTTCAGACCGATTTACCCCCTATGTTGAAAAAGAGGCGTGCCATACTAGGCCGACAGTCGACAGAAATTCGTAAATCAACCGGTCGTTGGACAAGAGTGCGTTTGATCGACATAGAAATTGTCATCGAAACGAAGGACCCCAAGGAACCGAAGTCAGTATGGAAAAGATACGAGTAATACGACTTACAGAGCGTCTTCAACAAGATCAACGAAATGAAGACAGTTTCGCAAAGGTCAAGGCTATTAACTGTTTACATTCAGTGTCAAGGCCAGACAATCATGTGTTTTTCGTGCAGAATTTAGCACCATGTGCGAGTGAGGTAGACTCGATTGGATATGAATAGAGTTCCGGGGGTTTTTCGTGGAAAATTCACTATCAGAGCCTACATAATTTGGATATTATCCAAAACCAACGGAGTGAGTAAATCTGTACTTTGTTGTATGGTGTTTTTCAATTTCATACCACTCGTTTATCCGAGGCCAGAACATTTACATGGAATAATAGCACTGTAAAGGATTCTAAATCAGTCAAAAACCCATTTGTGGTGTTCCCGGGCCGTGATATTGCTGGAGTCTTGCCGGAAGCGACGAAATCATACTTATCCACCCACTCACTCACTCTAAATCAATCCATGATAGTTGATATTTAGATCCTAATGGACTGCTTTTGCTCGATATGAGTTGATATATGTGATATGTTTTGATATTACATTTCAATTGAAATTGACTGATTTGCTCGATATTACATTTCAATTGAAACTGACTGCCAGAGATACTACATTCACACTGGTTTCGCTTATAATTGTTGCGTTACCTTTAGAATATTAATTCAAGATGTATAAGAAATTCACTATTAATGATTTGTGATTTAGTTATACATTATTATATGGATTCAAATTTTCAGATAGAACACTCTTTATTTCTTTAGAGACATGAGGTTTCACTAAGGACATGCAGTGATTTATTAATTTTTATAAGATTGTGGGATCAATTATGCCGAATAGTTGGATAGCGTAGACTGTTTGCTCGATATGAGTTGATATATGTGATTTGCTAGATATTACATTTCAATTGAAATTGACCGCCAGAGATATTACATTCACATTTGTTTCGCTTATAATTGCTGCGTTACCTTTAGAATATTATTACAAGAATGTATAAGAAAATTCACTATCAAAACCCACATAATTTGGAAATTACCCAAAACCAACGGAGTGAGTAAAACTGTACTTTGTTGTATGGTTTTTATATCACTCGTTTATCCGAGGTGATCATCTGAATCCTCAAAAGCCAGAATATTAACACGGAATAATAGCACTGTAAATGATCCTAAATCAATCCAAAACCCATTTCTGGTGTCCCCCGCCGTGATATTGCTGGAATATTGCCAGAAGCGGCGTTAAATCATACTCATCCACCCACTCACTCACTCTAAATCAATCCATGTTAAATAAATATTTAGATTCCAATAAAGCCATCTTCATCTATCTAGAGACATGACATTTAATTAAGGATATTTTGAGATACTCTGATTTTAGTTTTATTGGTCTCATTATTGATTTAGTTCTACATTATTATATAGATTCAAACTTCCAGATAGAACAATCTGTATTTCTTTAGAGACATGAGGTTTCACTAAGGACCAGCAGGGATTTATTAGTTTGTATTTTGATTATGTGATCAATCCTGTCGAACAGTTAGAGGGTGTAGACTTTTTTTATTTATGTATTCGATATGAGTTGGTATATGAGTTGATATATGTTATTTGTTTGATATTACATTTCAGTTGAAATCGATTGCCAGAGATATTACATTCACATCGGTTTCGCTTATAATTGTTGCGTTACCTTTAGAATATTGTTCATTCAATAATGTATAAGAAAAGGCCGGTAGCCCTACAACATGGCAATTATCAGTAGAGTATACATCCTTCACCGGATATGATTTTGTTTTTACATTTATGTGTTTTCCATTTTATTTACGGGTTTGATTTCCACATGGGCACAATGTTTGAAGCCCATTTCCATTTTATTGTTAAAAGCGGCGTAAAACTAAACTCAGTCAGTCAGTCCATTTTATTGTTATGAAAAAAATATATCAGTTCATTTTGTTGTACGTTCAGATATCGTTTTTATACACTTACATAACGACACAATCTTTACTTATGAGTAGCGGAATTAAAATAGTCTCGGCCAACTGTAGAGGTCTAGCTCAAAAACAAAAACGTAAGGAAGTACTGAATTTATGGAGAAAAAAAATTCAGTCATATGCCTTCAAGATGTACATGTAGATGAAAACACAGAAAATATAATAAAACATGAATGGGGCTTGGATTGTATAATAGCACTTTTCAAATCAAATGCACGTGGCGTAGCCATGTTATTGTGGGAAAGATAATAATAACAATTGTGGGAAAGAACTATATACATACACTAAGGATGAAAACGGAAACTATGTGATTGTTGATGTAACTTTAGAAGGTTTACGTCTTACTCTTGCAAACATATATGGTCCAAATACAGATCAACCACAATTTTATAACACTCTTTTTACAAAGATAAATAGCATAGATAATAGCTCTCTGGTGATCTGTGGTGATTGGAATTTAGTTCTAAATCCAAACATAGACCTTTAAAATTACAAAAATATCAATAACCCAAAAGCTAGAGATGTTGTAATGGATTATATTGAAAAAGGGAATCTGGTTGACGTATGGAGAGAATTTAATAAAGATAAAGAGAAATATACATGGTGGAAGACAAAACCAAGACAACAGGCCAGGTTAGACTTCTTTATTACTCCAGAAAATATACATTTTATAACACAAGAAACCGCAATTCTACCAGGTTACAAATCTGACCATTCTGCAATTAGTATGTCATTCTCCAATATACTTGTAAAGGAAAAAGGAAAAGGTTATTGGAAATTGAATACATCCCTTCTACATGACAGTGAATATATAAAAATGATAAACCAAACAATAACAGATATGAAGAAAGAGTATAATCACGATCAAAATATGAATATAGATGAAATAAAGACAAATGATGGAAACATTAAACTATTTCAGATACTTTATTTTTAGAAACATTCTTAATGAAAATAAGAGGAAGTACTAGATCATACTCTGCATTCCGTAAAAAAGATAAATCAAGGAAAACGTCAGAATTGGAAAAAACTATTGCTAAGCTAGAAGATGAAATTAGAGATGATCTTCAAAATGTAAATGAAAGTCTTCTTTCAGAATTATCTAAAACAAAAAAAGAATTAGAAAGCATTATAGAGATGATCTTCAAAATGTAAATGAAAGTCTTCTGTCAGAATTATCTAAAACAAAAAAAGAATAAGAAAGCATTAAAGAGGAAGAGCGTAAAGGACAAGAAATAAGAAGCAGAATTAGATGGTACGAAGAAGACGAAAAACCAACAAATTGCTTCTGCCATTTGGAGAACAGGAACTATACCAGTAAACTTATTACAAACTTAGAAAAAGATAATGGTGATATTATTGTAGATGGTACAGATATTTTACAGGAACAAATGAAGTTTTACCAAAAATATATGCTATGCCCGTAAATGAAACACATGATACAAATATTCTAAGTACTATAACAACCCCTACACTAGACGATGTGTTATAAAGGTCATTAGAGAAACCTATTGGAAAACAAGAAGTTGCTGCAGCAGTAAAGGCCATGAAAAATAATAGAAGTCCAGGTATTGATGGTTTTAGTGTAGAATTTTTAAAGTTTTTCTGGAAAGATTTAGGAACATGGGTGTATAGATATATCCTAGAAGTGCTTACCAATGATAAATTAAGTTTAACAATTAACCAAGGCATAATTACATGTATACCTAAGCCGGGTAAAGATAGGACATTGTTAAAAAACTGGAGACCGATTACACTCTTAAATATATTATATAAGATATTAAGTTCATGTATTGCAAACAGACTCAAATTAGCTTTACCAGCTTTAATACATAGTAACCAAACATGATTATTATCGGGTAGATGTATAAGCGATAATATTCGTTTGTTATATGATATTATTTTTGAAACTAAATTAAGACAACAACGTGGCCTTCTAGTATTAATTGACTTTGAAAAAGCATTTGATACTGTTTCGAAAACTTTTATAGTAAATGTGTTAAAAAAAGTTTCAATTTGGAACAAATATGATAAAATGGATTCAAATATTAATTAATAATAACCAAACCTGCGTGTCTCAGAACGGCCATTTTTCCTCATTTTTCAATACCGAAAGAGGTTGTAGACAGGGTGACCCGATGTCCCCATATCTGTTTTTATTAGTCGCAGAAATATTAGGGATAATGATCAGACAGAATCAAGAAATCAAAGGTATTGTTTTACATGATAATGAACATAAGATAGGACAGTATGCGGATGATACAGAATTGTTTCTAGATGGGTCTGAAAATAGTTTACAGGCAGCAATGAACACTCTAGACACTTTTTTACAAAATGTCAGGACTAAGAATAAATAATAAAAAAACAAAGGCGGTATGGCTAGGCTCTATGACAGGGAGTGGGCTAAAATTATGTAACAACCTCCAACTAGACTGGAAAGAAGGTAATTTTGATGTTTTGGGAGTCACATTAAATGCAGAGCTGGAAGACCTATGGGTGATTAACACACGTAAAAAGCTAGATAATATTAAAAGAATATTAGGAAACTGGAGAAAACGCAATTTAACCTTAATTGGCAAAATAATCGTTATTAAATCTCTAGCATTGTCAACACTAGTGCATATATTTACTGCTTTATCTAACCCACCAGAATCTTTAATCATAGATCTTAATAAGATTTTGTTGACTTTTTATGGAATGGTAAGAGAGATAAAAATTAAACGGGAAACTATAATGCGAGACTATGACGAAGGAGGGCTTAGAATGATAGATATCACTTCATTTGTCACATCCTTAAAATTATCATATCTCCAAAGATATATTAGAAATAATGAACATATACAACATTTTCCTGTAGATGATATATTTAAACTTGGAGCTAATATTAATACCTTTGTTTCACTAGAAAACCCTTTTTGGCAAAATGTATTGGAATCTTTGAATGTTTATTACAGATTGTATACATGTGAGGGAAACAAGGTAGATGATATTTTAGCAGAACCATTATGGCTTAACCACCAATTTACTCATCAAAACTTCATTATTAAGTCGTGGTTTTCCAAAGGACTTTGTACTATTAGAGATATATGTGATTCCAAAGGTATATTGTCTTTTGCGCAATTACAAAACAAATATGACTTGAATGGCACAGTACTACATTACAATAAAATGTTATTAAATATCCCTCTCCAATGGAGAAAATCCATATCTGATGGAAATCTCATCGGAGAAAATATTAATATTCTAGAACCCTTAAGAAATATGTTAAATTATTCTAAAGGTTGTAGATACTCTAACGATACTTTAATAAGGAAAAACAGCCTACCTGAGGTATTTACAAAATGGAAAACCCAATTTCCAGAAGATATGCACTGGAAATCCATATTCAATAAATTTAGAAAATGTACTAAAGATGTTAAATTTATCGATTTTCAATACAAATTTATTCACAAGAACATTTACACCAAACGTGAGTTGCTATATATGAAAATTGTTGATGACGATGTTTGTTCGTTTTGTATGGAAGAAAGAAAAGATTTAGAACATGTGTATTATTATTGTCGCCATACCAAAAACCTCTGGTCTCACTTTGAAGCTTTGTTGAAAGACAAAATACCAGGTTTTGTCCTAACTAAGTTCATAATCTTTTTTGGTTTCATATCATTCTCCTAGCCAAGAAGTACATACACAATATGAGCATAAAAAATAGCATTCCTGTATTTTGGAAATTCAAGAAATCTCTTAAAGAGATAATGAAAATAGAAAGATATATTGCAACAAAGAAAAATAAAGAACATAAATTTGAGTAAAAATTGAGACCACTGGTAGATATGCTCAATAGTTCCAATCTCAGTATATTTCATGGCATAAACATGTGAAAATGTATTTGACATGTAGATATTTGATATTTAAATGTATCCTGACTGAATCAATGTAGTGTATATGGACGACTATGCAATTATATGTATACTCTTGAACTGAATAAAAATATGTGAAAAAAAAAAAAGTACCGTGGGTTTATAAATGCACGTGTTTGCTTTACGTCATGCAGAATTTATACATGAATCCACAATTGTGTCACCAGATATATTTAATCGATTATTATGCTGTTTTTCTTCATAGATACTCAACCTTTGTAACCATGACAAGATATCTCGCGTTATTGGTTCTGTTTGCAAGCTTGTTCATGCACGGTTGCGAAGCAACAGATGTAAAACGTCAGGACCCTCCACCAGCGTCCACCTTATCAAGTCTACCGAGCGAAGACGAACACGCCGCGTATGCCGATGATGCAGTTCAGGTCGGTTTCTCAGAACCATCACCAGAGTCGAATTTCACTGAACCTTCCCAAGAATCGAACACCACAAAACCAGCTTTACCACCTCTCATCGACAGCGGCACGGTGTCCCGTCAACAATATGACACTATTAAACTCACCATTGACATCATCATTAAACCAATCGTCTGCCTGGTGGGACTTGTGTTAAACGTCATCGGTATATGTGTACTTCTTCAACCAGAATTACGTCACGGGTTCTACGTGTACCTTGCTGCATTGTCGTTCGCAGACTCGGGATACCTTGTGTGTGGACTTCTCCGCTCGGCTGTTAAATTCTATGGATATTTTGACATCGTTGAAGCTACTATTATAGAAAACACCATCGTGCCCTATGGAGATCGACTAATCGAGATTGCGTGCTGTAAATTGGGCGCCTACTGCATCATGTTGTTCTCACTCGACAGATTCATTGCTGTTTTTCGACCTCTCAAGGTCAAGAACTTTATCCTTTCCCACCATTCGAAAGCCATATGCCTTTCAGTGGGTATTATTGTCCTGGTGTTCCACATTCCTAAAGTCACCAACTTCGAACCTGTGACCGTATTTGATAAGGACCTCAACATGACATTCACAAGGTTAAGAACAATCACGTACGACGACGGTAGCGTCATGGACACCTTGCTGGCTGTTTACAACATGGTATACGACCTCCTGTTTACGTATATCCCCCCTGTGTTTGTCTGTGTGGTGAACATGTGCATAATAGTCCAGATCCAGAGAACCCGCAACTTCCGGAAACGACTACTGGCCGTAACTTCGACTTGCAAGGATACTGAACAACAGAAGCTCATTGTCACCGTATTCGTCATATCAGCGTTCTTCCTCATGGTCTACATTCCGTTGATAACTATCCGCAACTTAACAGCGAACAATCCGGATTTTCGCCCCTTTAAACGTGAGCATTACCTCTTGATGATATTTCCACCGTTTGTGTCGCTGGGTTGGTCCATCAACGCTGCCATTGACTTCACCGTGTATTTGGGGACGAGCGAGCGTTTTCGGTTGACACTCTACAAAATGTGTTGTGGGAAGCGAAGGGACGCAGGAAGGAGACGCAGCTGTCTCTGGTGTCTGAAGACTAACTACAACTCCCCCAACCATCAGCCGCATCAGCACCAACTCCACACAGAGCACGCGCAGTGACGTCACTTCCGTTGGGAAAGACATCGATAGTGAATCTGGACAAGCGAATCATTTTCCTTCAGGAGGGTTGAAGGAACACGAAGCCATAACTGACGAACGGTAATAGGACGTCAGAGTGAACGAAACAAATGCAAAAATGATCAATTCGAAAATATGCTTTGCTGAGAATGCAACTGAAACGTGTCTGTAACCTTCTCACGAGATAAGTTTTCAACATTTGCATCTTTCTGCGCTGTATCTTGGGGTACAACGTTGGTTGTATCCGTGTTGAGTGCATAGACAATGAATATTACACAATGTAAAATTTGTATTACGTTTAATGTTATTTAGAACCTTATTTCTGTCCTTCTGATACCATAGCAGAATATCTTGTAGTTATACATAAGTTTTCTTACATCATATATATTCAATCGAATGTTTTTTTTCAAGTATGTTTACAAAGAAATCTTGTACAGTTACCACGTTTTTCAGTTTTGTATCCAGTCACCTTGTTCTGTGTGTATTAACTGAATTCACGCTTATCATGATTGTAGATTGTTTGTACCATACAGATGCTTGTGGGTTTGCCCTAGTGGTTAACGCGATGATCTGCATCACTTGGGACCAGAGGGGTGGTGGCCTAGTGGTTAAAGCGTTCGCTCGTCACGCCGAAGACCCGGGTTTGATTCCCCACATGGGTACAATGTGTGAAGCCCATTTCATGTGTCCCCAGCCCTGATATTGCTGGAACATTGCTAAAAGCGGCGTAAAACTAAACTCACTCACTCACTCACTCAGACCATAGCGGTCACGATGTAAAATAACTGAACTATTGTAAAGCGTCAAACCATCTCACTCACTTATTCGCCAGAAAATGTCTGTAAAATAGTATGAGTGAGTGAGATTGATTGTATACCGCTTTTAGTATTATTCCAACAATATACACATTAGTAGATCGCAATAGTGGTTTTCCGTGGATTTATGTTTAATTTAACACTTAATACATCACGCGCATCTCCATGTGTCTGATGCGTTCTCTACAGACACATTGGGCGTTTACATGGTGTCCAAATACAGCAAAACCGGACTGAACTTATACGAAGCTTGCGCCCTTGGAACAAATACTCCTAGATATTTGTTAATCCGGGTGATCCACTAGAAACAGTACCGCTCGGATTTGCTGGGTTTCACCTGATATAAAACATTTCAACATGTGTCTGGACGTAAGCAAAATTAGAAATACAAAAACAAAACCAAAACTCACACACTACAGCTACAACAACAACAACCAAATGGCAAAATACACGTTGATAGCAGTACATTTCGTTAACTATATTTTGTCCATCTCTGAAATGTCAACTTGTACATAATCTTGTGTTGTAGTGTGTGTGTGTGTGTGTGCGAGCACGCGTTTGTGTGACCCTACCTGTACTTGTATTTTGTAATAAACGTCACAAATATAACTATGACTGTTTCAAATGTTCTAATTGTTCTACGTAAGGAAGTATTTAGAAAGAAGAGAGGGCTAGGGCCCTGCCCTGATGACATATTAAGATCCTTGTATCGCCCTGATGGCATTATATATTTGTATACACTCCTACTGAAGCTGTTCCTGACACGTCATTGACAGAGTCTAGGACTTAGTCAGTCATACTCCTAGGAACGTATTGTGGAGTGGGCAACATGTACACTACATGATCCACCGTTTTCCGAACAAAATGGAGTTCATCGCGCTGTTACAAAAACACAGAAATAAATACATGTATATGTAACTACTTTTGTTTGCTTCTTAATCGACAACATTACTGCTATACCTGAAGTTAAATCGGAAACAGACAAATCTGTGAGCAACTGCCACGCAATACCAAACAATCAACTGAGTGCCCAAGACTGACCACTGGACGCTTATGTCCTTTCGTCATCAGACCAACGATATGGTTCCATGCACTCCTTGCTTGGAACCCTGTATTTCTATTTTACTACCCGTGAAGGTCCGGGTTAGAATTGGTCGTCAGCAACCCATGCTTGTCATAAGACGTCACTAACGGGATCGGGTGGTCAGGCTCGCTGACTTGGTTGGCACATGTCATCGTATCCCAGTTGCGTAGATCGATACTCCTGTTGTAGATCACTGGATTGTCTGGCCCAGTCCTGATTATTTACATACCACCGCCATATAGTTAGAATGTTGCTGAGTTTGGCGTTAAACGACAACCAACCAACCCAAGACTAACCACTGGACACCAATGTCCCTTCCTTTTCTGACAGTTTAGGTCTCTCTCACTGTAGATTGCATACCTGATGTTTCAGTTTAGCAAGTCTTTTTAGTATGAATGCTGCATAACAACTGAAAAAACTGGTTTCATTTGGTTGGGTAAATAAATGCGGAAAACAAACTGTCGACGTTTCCTATATTTTCACATATGCCAAACATACCTATATAGTTTATGAGTTTGAGACCTTTATGTTTATATCACTGTGTCAGTGTACACAATTTGGTTTCAACATTTCAACCCATTCAGGATGTTACGCTACAAATTGTCCAAACCGGGAACATATTCGATCTAATATTGCAACAGCCTAAATAATTTTGGTTTGGCAACTATCGTTATAATATGACCAGGAAAATCAGTCAAATGGATCCATTAGTGGCTATAGTTTCTCCTTATCTTAAAAGTCATGCAACGTAAAATAAAACATTGCTGATTCTGATACCTTTCGGTATGGACTTACAGTAACAAATGATCAAAAATGCAAATTCAACTTATAAAGTTGAAAAACAACGCGATGAAAACCCACCCGCGAAATCGGAGTTCAAACGATTCACTAAATTCACCCCAGCTTGGGTGAAAAGTGGCTTCAACAGCTGTGCTGCGCTGCGCTGCACTGCGCTTGGTTTACTCCCAAAAGTTAGGCGTCCCAAAAGTCAGACAAATCAATCAGGCGTGACTGTGATTACAACCTAGTCTTCCCCACTCATATAATGAACCTGTCCCATCCACTAACGAGATGGGTTTCACGTTTGTACAGAAATGCTTTGATTAGAATACTAATGTTGACTGGCTTACTCAATCACTTTGTTCTCCAAATATGTTTTCACTATGTTCAATTTTATCATAACAGGATCATATATTTTGCATACTTGTTTTCACAACGTTCCCTTTGATCAAAACAAGATTATAGATTTTGCATGCTTGTTTTTACAATGTTCACTCTGATCAAAACATGATTATACATTTTTTTTTATGTTGTTGAGTTGTTGTATAACTGGAAAATAATAGGAAAACATTATCCACTCTACCAAATTCAACACTATCTACACAAAATCAACCTTAATCCAAACGGCAAATGTATGTCTTGTCAAATTCCTGAAACAATAGCCCACACTATCTTTAACTGCTCAAAATATAATAAACAAAGAACCCCATTTACCAATGCTTTAAAACAGTACCTCAATAATGCTAACGCTTCTGATCTCAACATTCTAACAAACAACCAAATTAATTAAAACAATCACTAAATATCTTATTCATACAAACTCATATCAAACAATCTAGAAACAAAAACAATAATACAATAATTCCACTTTTCTACCATTTTAAAATTTGTTATAAATATGTATATATGTTCTTTTAACTTTAACTCATTTTTTAACCTTTTATTTATGTTCATCATTTAATAATTATGTTTTTAAACATAGATTGGTTGTAAAGCAACATATTAACAAAACTACAATCAAATTGTTTTGTTTCATGTCAAATAAAGTCATTGTCATTATCCATAATGTCTTCTCTTTGTGTTTAGATTAGTATGTTTGGAGTAGTCCATTAATTAACGAAGGTAACAGTGTAGTGAACCTCCGTGCAACCAACCATAACATTTGTTGTTTTAACGTGTCCAACTTTTGGGACGTCTAACTTTTGGGAGGTCACCCAATGCACAGTGAATAGGTTCGCGCAGGAGATTACCGATTTAACTGTATATATAATTTCATTTGACTATTTCACCACACGTTCTTCTTACCGAGTCACTTTCTCAGTTCGATACTTAATATCAACGTCATTATTTAGCATTGACAGAATTTCTAACGGTGATATAGATATGCCTTTGACACAGACAAAACTCAATGTCTGTTTTATTGAAACCTATGTGTCTGCCTGCCTGTCTGCTAATGACAATATGCAATACACAACTGACCACACGCAATATGAACTTAACACCTATGAGGCTATACACCATAAACAAAACGCATTGATTTATGGCTCGTGCACCCGAGTTCTGTCTCTGTCACATTATGTAATTACACAGACAGGCAGGTGTGATACTTCTACACATGACATGTTATGGTGTCTGTTGATTGCAAAATGTTATACACACAAACTGAACATGCATTAACAAAACCCAACACCTCTATACACACACAAAGAGTGTATCGGCAAATGAACCAGCCAATGAAAGGCTTTGTTACACTTAAGTGCACGCCCACCCGCTCTGACTGGGTTCGGTATCCCGGATGCTTCGTTTCGAGGGAAGTAAACCCTGGTACAAAATATACTTTTGATTTGCGATTGTACGCTTATAATTTTGTTTATTTTTTTCATAATCAGCAATGTATATTATATGTCATGAATAAGTGATAATTGTGTTTTAATCATGTTTGTTTTTTTGGTTGCATGTGACCTTTAAGTATTATGCGGTTAATGGGTACAGCTATGCTGCCCTTACTCATGAGCTTATTTCACCAAAACATAGTTTGTAAATTGTATTGTGTAAAATATCTATTGGCACCACGGTATTTTTTGGCATCACAGAATTCCAAATGTTTGTTGCTGTAATAATGATGAACTATCGGGATTTACAGCACGATGACAATTCTCTACAAAGGCTCGTGGGCTAAATTCTCTTCAGTTAACCGCTGTAGGACACATAAAGACGTATTGCTGTGCTCACTTAAAACACCTATCAACGATGGTTTTCTGTTACAGATGCGGTCACTGTTCGTCAGCACACTCTTCCTTTCAACCATTTTACTTGCTGAATGGTCTCTCGCCTTCGACATCGGTGAGAGTACATCGTCGACTATGGCGACTAACCACAGCACCATCTCGTCAATATTCACTCCCAGGACAAACACTACTGACATGGCAAATGGAACGAAGACCATACCAACTTCTACTGGATCGAAGGCACCAGAAACAATCAACACATTAGTGACCGATATAGCAACGAGAAGAACGACATACGTCATAAATCTAATCCTTAAACCCATCGTTTGTATTTCCGGTTTTGTGATGAACGTCATCGGATGTTGTGTACTTCTACACAAATCGTTACGTCACTCATCCTACCGTTATCTGCTTGGTCTATTAATAGCTGACTGTGGGTTCCTTCTCTGTGGTATCCTGCACATGCCAACTCACATAACAAGAGAATACGACGTCGTATATTCCAGTTACTTTTCAGCTGTGCTGGTTATTCCAGTTTGGCAATACATGGAAAGAGCATTTTCCAAAGTGTCTTGCTACATAATCTGTATTCTGGCTCTAGAGAGACTTCTTGCTATATCCTTCCCGCTCAAAGTCAAGACTCTGTTCCTCGTCCGTCATTCTGGAAAAATAACCGTAGTTCTGTTCGTCGTCATATTCAGTTTGTTTATTCCACGGATATTCCTGATACGCTTTGTTTGGAGACTCAACCGACAGCTGAAGCAGTATATGTATGTCCGAGAACAATTAGTCTATGATGGTCCACTGCACTCTTTTATGACAATTTACATCGATTTCGTGTTGAAGGTTGTAATGACGTATATCCCACCTTTCCTTCTCCTCGTGTTTAACATTGGTATCTGGGTTCAGTTGTCACTCATCAGGAGTCGACGTAAGACCCTCTTTGGAACGGCATCAGATGAGCAATGGAAAGTGACCTTGACGTTGCTGATAATCTCGACGTTTTTCCTGACAGTCTATATTCCACTCATGGCAGTTAATATTCTGGAAACACAAGATCCAGCACGGTTTGCTCCTGGGGGCACGGAAAGCAATTTTAGGCAACTACTCAGCAGTATTTCGTCTCTCGGCTGGGCCATAAACTCAGCTAACGACTTCATCATATACATCGTCACCAACGTCAAGTTCAGGGTCACGTTCAAAAAGATGTTTTGTTGTCACAAGCAGCCTTTAAACGTGACGAAGTCCTCAGCAACGTTAAGTTCAGGGACACACTCAAGAAGATATGATGTTTCCCAAACAAATTTGGAAACCTTTAGCGTGACGATGACTTAAACTCATACGTCATAACCAACGTCAAGTTCAGGGCCATGTTCATGTTTTTGCCGTTGTAACAGAGAACCGTTAGAGGGACCCATTGACTTTGAGAACTGACAACAGCCGTGAAAGGGTTAATGAAACAAATGGCTCAATGAATGAACAAAAAATCAGCGTACTTTGACAATATGACGGTGCACTACGACACTAAGACGGGGCACTACGACACTAACATGGCGTACTGTGACGACGTACTATGACACTTTTACGGCGTACTATGCAACTATGACGGTACACTATGCCACTATTACGGTGTATTATGGCACTATGATGACGTACTATGCCACTGTGATGGCGTACTACGACGCTACGATGATGTATTATGACACTAATGTTCTACGACACTAAGATGGCGCACTATGGCACTATGACGGCGTACTATGACACTAAGACGATGTACTATGACACTAAGACGGCGTATGACATTAAGACGACGTACTATGACACTAAGATGGCGCACTGTGACGACGCACTACATGACGCTCACCCGGCGTACTACGACACTAAGACAACGCACTATGACGGCGTACTTGGACATTAAGACGACGTACTATGACGTACTTTGCCACTGTGATACTATGAAGGCGTACTACGACACTATGACGGCATCCTACAACACTAAGATGGCGTACTATGACACCATGACGACGTACTACGACACTATGATAGCGTACTACAACACGAAGATGGCGTACTATGACGCTATGACGACGTACTACGACACTATGACGGCGTACTATGACACTACAAGACGACGTACTATGGCACTATGACGGTGCGCTGTGATACCGTACTCATCGCAGCCGTTTCTATACAGAAGGGTTCCCCAGCAGCATACAGTAATATACTTCCGATCAAAAGTTACTCACTTAAAACACTCACTATATGTTATTTATATGTATATATATGGTTACATCGTAGATTGATTTCTCCACTACCTTGAGGGAACCAACTGCAAACCTACGGAAGCGTAGTAGGGCCACGGTGAAAATTTTTTTGGGGTCACTATCTCCTACGTAGGACTTAGTATCTCCTACGTAGGACTTAGTATCTCCTACGTAGGACTTAGTATCTCCTACGTAGGACTTACTATCTCCTACGTAGGACTTAGTATCTCCTACGTAGGACTTAGTATCTCCTACGTAGGACTTAGTATCTCCTACGTAGGACTTAGTATCTCCTACGTAGGACTTAATATCTCCTACGTAGGACTTAGTATCTCCTACGTAGGACTTACTATCTCCTACGTAGGGCATACTATCTCCTACGTAGTACTTAATATATCCATTTTAAGGATGGTTATTTAAGTTGAGAAATGTTTGGCTATGCAGGACGTTAGATAGTCGAAATGTGAGTCAGTGAATATTCATGACACTAACGAAGTGTTACTATACAGTGTTATTGTGTGTGTATTATGTTAGGGTGACGTGGTCCCTGTTCTAATTGCAGTTATGGAGGTTTGGGCATGGTTATGTTTAATCTATCATACATACATCTATTCACACACACACACACACACACACACACACACACACAGAGGTGGGTGGGATGGTTGGGGTGAGGTTGTGATATGAAACTCGGGTTATAACACGACCTCCGCAAGTTGTTGCTTGTCTTGATGGGGCTAGGTTGGATCGGATGCAACGCTCGTTTGCGGTTTTATTCGTAATTGTTTACAGGTTGACTTGACTGGGGTGGACAAGTGTTGAGTGCGGCGTAAAACAATACGAAATTCAAAAAGGCAAAGAATTGTCATTATAGTTATTTGTATAAATATAAAGGGATACGTACACATAGATTGCCACCGATAGTCTAAGACACGTCTGTACACGCAGATTATGAGTCATGTGCAACGACCTCTGAAATATCCAATGCAACAAAGTGTAACAAAGTGCAACATATATCAGTGAACTAACTGCAACGCGTAATAGTAGAGCAAACTGAACGCAAGGCAGTAAAGTATAACAGTCGGTCCAACACAGTACTAATGTGCAACAATTAGTTGAACACATGACTCTAATAGTGAAGGAAACAGTAGACTCTAATAGTAAATTGAAACACATGATAGTAGACTCTAACAGTAAATGAAACACATAACTGTAAACTCTAATAGTGAATGAAACGAATGACTGTAGACTCTTACAGTGACTGAAACAGTGAAACAGGAGATTGTGTGCGTGTCTGGGGCTTTAAGTCGACCGTTTCAGATTAATCCATATAAACGTATATCGATCATCTCCTACAGGAAATATTAAGTACTACGTAGGAGATACTATGTCCTACGTAGGAGATACTAAGTCCTACGTAGGAGATACCCACTTAGGAGATACTAACTCCTACGTAGGAGATACTAAGTCCTACGTAGGAGATACTAAGTCCTACGTAGGAGATACTAAGTCCTACGTAGGAGATAGTAAGTCCTACGTAGGAGATAGTAAGTCCTACGTAGGAGATACTTTGTCCTACGTAGGAGATAGTAAGTCCTACGTAGGAGATACTATATCCTACGTAGGAGATACTAAGTCCTACGTAGGAGATACTAAGTCCTACGTAGGAGATACTATGTCCTACGTAGGAGATACTAAGTCCTAAGTAGGAGATACCCACTTAGGAGCTACTAACCCCTACGTAGGAGATATTAAGTCCTACGTAGGAGATACTAAGTCCTACGTAGGAGATAGTAAGTCCTACGTAGAAGATACTAAGTCCTACGTAGGAGATATTAAGTCCTACGTAGGAGATACTAAGTCCTACGTAGGAGATATTAAGTCCTACGTAGGAGATAGTAAGACCAACAATATTTTTCACCGTGGCCCTACTACGCTTCCGTACAAACCTTATTTAGATGAATTGCACAAGGAGTATGCATCAAAATGCTGAAAAGCATGTGCAAATTCGTGCATGTAAACAGTTGCGTTTTGGTGTAAACGTTTTGTTAAGAAATTGCCAATTTTCACTGATTTGTATCATTTATTGAACTCATGACAATAATCTTTTAAAGGTTACGCATTTGTTTTGCAATACATCAGTTCATGTGTAATCAGTACCTATCCAGGCTAACCACTGTCAATAAGTCGGCAAACTTATGACTTCTGGGCGTCATTGTACACTGTACACTAGCGCGTGCATTCTGATTATATTTTCCGTTCCAGACTTACACAATTTCATTCGTGATCCACTCGTGTTATTTCTGGACAAGCCGAATATAGACTTGTGCCCCTCTTGAAGGATTTCAATTTGGCATCATAACTACTTCAAACAAGAACGATAACTCTATTTCTGTTTAATACCAACAGTAATAAACATTACCGAAGCACTCGAAGTTTCTGCTTTTAAAATGTTTTAACGTGTTTTAAATAATTATAATGATAATGACGGTTTGTCACATTCTCTAAACATGTCGGAAAGCGCACGTAAAATCACGAAAGCATGCCTGCAAGATCGTTAGAGAATATAAGTGTAACATTCTGAAGACACGAATTTAGCTTAAAAACTTCTTTGCGGAGAAGTTGATTTTCTGAAATATAATTTTAGGAAATGACTATTATCTGTGTGATGTACAAAGCAAATTTGGCTTCAGTGGATACATGAGGTCTCTTCGGCTGAATACCTTGCTCGCTGAGTCACAATGGGGGAAACACTTTAATGGAATTCTGTTTTCCAAATTATAAACATTCATGACCATTTAGCATACAGTTATCATCAGTACTGAAAGATTTATACCATCATGTAAACCATATTGAGCATTCTGATTATTATATTTCTTGATATCACCCATGTTTTGAATTCTGAATAAACCATGTAATAAATCATATATAGTATGACCAGAAATTATTGAGAATATTAGGAATATGTTTAATTAGATTTCTAGTATAAACAACCTTGACCAGCTATCAAGTGCTTGGTTTCATTCAAGAGAGACAACTCCGTTAATCCTTTTTCATAAGTTTGTGAAGAGTTATGCCCCTTTGTTTACTTGCTAGCAGACGACATTTTTAGTGATCCTCAGTATGGATGATTTAGAGAAGAGGAAGTTGATTTTAGAGTATTATAACAGGGACATCAGATCAGCTAAAGTGATTTCAAGTAGAACAGGCATCCCTTCGTCCACTGTTTATCGTGTTTTGAAAAATATTGCAAATGGATATGGCATTGAGCACCAGGGAGGCGCAGGTAGGCCCAGAAAATTGACTGTCGGTGATAGGAGGCGGCTTGGTATTCTTGTTTCTAAAAACAAACGAAGGAGTTTAGAAAACTTAAGGCTGGATATGATTGATAGAGGAACTGTGGCTGTATGTAAGGAGACAATTAGAACTGAGCTGCATGCAATGGGTTGGCAGAAAAGTCGAGGAATTCCATCACCGATCATGAAACCTGAACAAAAGGAGCGAAGGTTGAACTGGTGCTTACAGCATAGAAATTTTAACTGGGACAATGTGATTTTCTCAGATGAAGTTCTGTGTGGCTGTTTCCTAATACACTGAAATTCTGGACCAAACAAACTGAAAAACCTTTGTATCAGCGCCCAAAGTACAGTCCGAAATTTAACGTGTGGGTCGGCATATCTGTGTTTTGGGCAACGCCCCTCTGTGTATTTGAAGGGAATATGAACAGTGAGCGGTACACACTTATTCTCGAGGGACATTTAAATCCATCAGCTCACGTGTTCTATGGAGATGTTTCGATTTCCAGCAGGACAACGACCTAAAACATCGTTCAAAGCATTCACTGGCCTGCTTTCGTACCCAAAATATGACGTTATTAAAATTGGCCAAGCTATAGCCCTGACCTAAATCCAATAGAAAATGTTTTGGGACTTATGAAGGAAAGTGTCAATAAGAAAATCTGACAAATATTGCTGAAATGAAAGAAGAGGTGGTCCGATATTGGGACAGCATGAACCACGACTTTCTAACTTCTTTGATCAGTAGTATGCCCCGCCGCATTGAAGCCTGCAATGCTGTCCATGGTGACTTGACAAAATACTAACTGTTCACCTGTCTTTGAATCTGGAGTTATGTTCTGCTAATATTCACATTTAATACGTGAGTAATGAGTGAAAAAAACATAAAAAATTACAATCTTAAATTCTTAATTATTTTTGGTTGTGTATACAAACCTTTTGACTTAAAGCATATTTTACAAGCCTTATGCGCACTGTTTACCGGAGAAGCATAACGAAGTAAACTGCCAGTCTGCCACCATAACAAGCAAATGATGCTCGCATTGTTTCCGTATTTAGAAGGAATGATTAAATATTGCGGAAGTAGAGAAGATACCGCTTCGTATCCTCAACCATGAACAAGTTTGCAGCACAAGTAAATCTATTATTACAAAAATCATTCCTATATCTGAAAGTGTAACATCCGCATTGAATGATTTCTTATTATAAAAGCACATCCGTGCTCTGTATCATATTACAACGTAATTTTAGTCTTTCAACATTGACTCCTAAATTCAAACCTTTATGAATACAGTAAAGGAACGTCCATCTCCTGTTGAAGACCCTCTGCTGATGCAGACATGGCAACTAAGCAATCCGGACACTCAACAACACTGTGAGATGAAACCCAAATCTTATTTAGGCGTGTTACTTGGAAACCATATATTTACAAAAAAAACAAAAACAAACAGGTGGCACCACTTCCCCCTGCTTCAGTAAACACATGGCATTCATGAGGTAATCAGAGCTGAGACCACCCGTAGTCACACATACCCTAACATTTAAAATATTGAGATTATACCAGCTCTTCACATCTACTTGCCACCTGTGATAATTTATACCAAAACCTGAAACGATCTCCATTCAAACGCCTTTTGAAGATCAACATATTAATTAACATATAGAACCTATTAATGAAAGAATATTGTGTGAATATTGCATCCACTGTTTAAAGTTAGGTTAAAAAAGCGCCTTCTCGTCACGCCGAAGCCCAGGAGTGCCACACTGAAGACTCGATCCCTAACATGGGTACAATGTGTGAAGATGGTTGGTGTCCCCCGTAATGATATTGATGGGTAGCGGAGTGAAATCAAACTCACTCTCAGTCAATTAAACACAGGTACAGGTAAAACTGACGTCCCCTATGTTACAAAATACCCGGTATGTATCAATAATTATGCTATATATACAATGCACTAACGTTTCTTATTTTTGTGGTTTACGTGACTAAACATGCTGGTATGCATCATAACTGATCAAAGATGTTAGAAAGTCGTGGTTCATGCTGTCCCAATATCGGACCACCTCTTCTTTCATTTCAGCAATATTTGTCAGATTTTTCTTATTGACACTTTCCTTCATAAGTCCCAAAACATTTTCTATTGGATTTAGGTCAGGGCTATAGCTTGGCCAATCTAATAATGGCATATTTTGGGTCCGAAACCAGGCCTATGAATGCTTTGAACGATGTTTTGGGTCGTTGTCCTGCTGGAAAATCCATAGAACACGTGAGCTGATGGATTTAAATGTCCCTCGAGAATAACTGTGTACCGCTCACTGTTCATATTCCCTTCAAATACACAGAGGGGCGTTGCCCCAAACACAGATATGCCACCCTTCACGTTAAATTTCGGACTGTACTTTGGGCGCTGATACAAAGGTTTTTCAGTTTGTTTGGTCCAGAATTTCAGTGTCTCCTTACAGACAGCCACAGTTCCTCTATCAATCATATCCAGCCTTAAGTTTTCTAAACTCCTTCGTTTGTTTTTAGAAACAAGAATACCAAGCCGCCTCCTATCACCGACAGTCAATTTTCTGGGCCTACCTGCGCCTCCCTGGTGCTCAATGCCATATCCATTTGCAATATTTTTCAAAACACGATGAACAGTGGACGAAGGGATGCCTGTTCTACTTGAAATCACTTTAGCTGATCTGATGTCCTTGTTATAATACTCTAAAATCAACTTCCTCTTCTCTAAATCATCCATACTGAGGATCACTGAAAATGTCGTCTGCTAGCAAGTAAACAAAGGGCATAACTCTTCACAAACTTATGAAAAAGGATTAACGGAGTTGTCTCTCTTGAATGAAACCAAGCACTTGATAGCTGGTCAAGGTTGTTTATACTAGAAATCCAATTAAACATATTCCTAATATTCTCAATAATTTCTGGTCATACTATATAATGATTTACTACATGGTTTATTCAGAGTTCAAAACATGGGTGATATCAAGAAATATAATAATCAGAATGCTCAATATGGTTTACATGATGGTATAAATCTTTCAGTACTGATGATAACTGTATGCTAAATGGTCATGAATGTTTATAATTTGGAAAACAGAATTCCATTAAAGTGTTTCCCCCATTGTGACTCAGCGAGCAAGGTATTCAGCCGAAGTGACCTCATGTATCCACTGAAGCCGAATTTGCTTTGTACATCACACAGATAATAGTCATTTCCTAAATATATATTTCAGAAAATCAACTTCTCCGCAAAGAAGTTTTTAAGCTAAATTCGTGTCTTCAGAATGTTACACTTATATTCTCTAACGATCTTGCAGGCATGCTTTCGTGATTTTACGTGCGCTTTCCGACATGTTTAGGGAATGTGACTTGAAATCTATATTATGGGACTTTTAACTGCTGAAATAAAATGTTATTTCACTTGCCCATTAATCAAAAAAGTCCTATTTGTGATTGTTCAGCCGTTTTTAGAAATATATGGTTGGAAACATAAGATATATAATTGGAAATCATTACGTTAGAATATGTTTTTTAACAAACCGTCATTATCATTATGATTATTTAAAACACGTTAAAACATTTTAAAAGCAGAAACTTCGAGTGCTTCGGTAATGTTTATTACTGTTGGTATTGGTTGGTTGGTTGGTTTTATAGTTTGAGGGCGACGTGGGCCAGTAAGAGGCCTATTTGCGCCCAACACATTGACTTGATTTAATAAACAATCATAGGTAATTTCATTGCCATAAGAAATCGTTTAGTTAAGATAAAAGAAACGACAACACTATTAATTTGGATATATGTATACGTATGTCGAATAACCTCTGCTTTGTGTTACGGATTAAAAACCTTAAGTAATCACTTCCATTTCTGAAACATGAAATACTCATTCAATAAAAAAGCAGTAGGTTCAGATGACAGAGTGTTAAAATGATTTAAACCCACAGAACTAAATCTGTCTAAGCCATTCGAGAGCCTGTCTAGATTACATCATATTTTCCAGATGACGAGACAAAATCTAAAACTGCCCGTTGCACAGACCCATACATGATACTGGGGCCCAAAACTGTTTCTAATGAAAATACATCATCAACCTCAAGTACAGCACTTCTGAGATTATGTCTTATGTTGTTATGCCCAGGGTATGTAATTAGATAATGTTCGATGTTTTCAGGCGTCTCCAAATTGCAATGGCCACATTTAGAAGAGACCGTCTTATCTATAATACTCCTGTAAGCATTTAGCCCACAGTGTCCAAGTCTGAGACGTGAAAGAATAACCTCATCACGCCTTTTACGACGACGAATTTTATGACCAGATTTTAGTGATGGTCTAAGTTTGTACATATGTCGGCCGGTAGTACCTGTATCCCACAACTGTTGCCAACTCCTTGTAACAGCTTTCGATAAAACATGTTCATAATCTTTAGGGATTGGTTGAAATTTAAATAAATCAACTTCAGGAAACTGTAACCCGGATTTGGCCAAATTATCTGCAATCTCATAACCATGTATTCCAACATGTGCTGGAACCCACACAATGTCGCATGCAATGTACTTCATGTTTAAAGATGTATCCAACTTTAATATCTCATGAACAATGTCATCTCTAGATCCATTTGCACCAGCTTCTATAGCTTTGATTGCTGCCATGGACTCTGTAAAGATAATTGCTTCATGGTCATGTTCATCTACCCATCTCAATGCTTGCAAAATGGACAAAAGTTCAGCTGCAAAAACAGAAAGATAATCAGGGAATGTGAACACCTTAGCGATCGATAAATTGGGTATCCAAAACGCCCCAGCAGTACGATCATTGGATGGTTCTTTCGATGCATCAGTGTATATATGTGTGAAATTAGAATAATTTTCAGACAGAAAGTCTTGAGTTATCACTTTTATTATGTTTTGGTCCATTCTCTTATTCACGATTAAATTCAGTTCAGAATTCAATCCAGGCTTCAGTAGAAGCCACGGAGGTGTGACAGGCGGAGCAGAAGGATCAACTGGGTTACAGTTGTAAATACCATGTTGATCAGCTAATCTCTGAATATTCAAGCCAAAGGGTAATTTGCCACGAGTCCAGTCACACATGACATATTCGACACAGTCATTAACAATCTCAGTGACTGCATGGTGTTTGTTCTTGGTCTTCATTTTTAAGAAATATTTCAAAGATACCTGTTGTCTTCGAAGGTGGAGGGGCATTTCTGAACACTCAACTTGAAGTGCTGAGGTTGGAGTTGTACAATAGGCCCCAGTGCATATTCTCAAAGCTTTTGACTGAATTCTATCAAGCTTATTAAGATGACATTTAGCCGCCGACATATACACCTGACAACCTGACACGATATGGGCCTTGTACAGCAATAACATTGTTGACTTATCAGCACCCAACTTTGTTTTTGAAATACACTTTAATAGATTGACGATCTTGTTACATGTGTTATACAAATGTGTCATGTGATGAGACAATGTTAATCTTTGATCAAAATACACACCAAGAAATTTACACACTGATACCATTTCCAGTTTATGGTGTCCAAGAGTTAAATTGATATCATGGGGGATCTTACGTCTTGTGATCATCATTGCCACTGATTTTGATTTTGAAATCTTAAACCCCCATTTTGAACACCATGTACTGACTTTACTTAAGCAGTTTTGTATAGATTCTATGACAAACTGAAAATTACCAAAGCGTCTCCAAAACGATCCGTCATCAGCAAACTGTGCTGCATTTATGTTTAGAGGCAGTTCCTCGAAAATGTCATTGATCATAATATTAAATAAAACTGGACTTATTACACTTCCTTCTGGGGTACCATTTTCAGTCTTATGCACGCCTGACAGTTCTTGACATATGCGAACTTGAATGGTTCTTTCGGACAAAAATGACCACACTTGAACATGTTGCCTCTAATTCCAAGTTTCCACAATTTAAAAAGCAAACCATTTCTCCAAATCATGTTATAAACCTTTTCGATATCAAGGAATACACGCAACATGTATTCCTGGTTGCATAAAGCTTTCTGTGCTTCAGTTTCCAGATGAACATGCTGATCTATACATGAACGCCCCTTTCTGAATCCTGACAGGATGTGTGTAAGAAGCTCATTTCGTTCAAGATAATAGTTCAGGCGATTAGTAACTATTCTCTCCATGAATTTACATAAATTAGAAGTGAGAGCAATCGGTCTATGTGATGCAGGAAGCGATGGATCTTTTCCTGGTTTGGGCACTGGAACTATTATTGCATGTCTCCATGTCCTAGGTAAGGATCCAGAACACCAACTTAAGTTCAACAGTTCCCGAATAACAGCTAGAGTAGAATCTGGCATATGCTTAAACATTTCATAGCACAACTCATCCGCACCTGGTGCCGAATTATGTGTTCTTGATATGGCTGCCATAAGTTCATCATTAGTGATAGCTGTATTGATTTCCAAGCTACTTTCAAACATGGCAGAAGACATTTCAGGCATAAAGTTTGTTTCAAAGACTTGTTTATATTCTCTGAATTCATGACAATAAATTTCAGAACTGCTAACAGATTTAAATTGTTTAACAAGAGCATTTACTTTCTGACTTTTTGATACGAGTTCTCCTGCTTCTCCCATTACCGGTATAGGTGAACGAATATTATTTCCACCGATCGTTTTCACCTTGGACCAGATACTAGTTAATGATGTAAATCTATTAATATTAGAAATATATTCCCTCCAGCTCAATCATTTTGTACTCCGTATAATACGTTGGAACGTAGCTCGTTTCTTACGAAAATCAGCCAAATCACATGGCAATGACGAGTGGCGAACCTTATTATATGCCGTTTTCCTTGCGATATTGGCTTTTTCACAGCTGTCATTCCACCAGGACTTTGGCGGGAATGCCGCTTTCTTAACAGACGATTTTCCAATGGACTCTTCTGCAATTCTTATTAATTGTGTTGTGATATTTTCATTAGACATATTAACATCACTATTTATAAGATCGGATGTGATATGTTCAGTACACAGACTAGAAAAAAGTGCCCAATTAGCCTTCTTGAATTTCCACCGAGGGACATTATCACAAGAATCACGATATGGTCGAACCTGAATTTCAGTAAAAACAGGAAAATGGTCACTACCTAACGCATCTTCCTGAAATACATCCTAGTTACACTTATTGGCTATGCGTGATGAAATCATTGATAGATATAAAGGAGAAAAAGTCCATTTGCCAAGATCCATGCGGGTCATTTTACCATCGTTTAAAAAGACAAGATCTGCTTCATCTAAAAATTGTTCAACAATCTGACCATTATAATCCGTCTTGTTGCTTCCCCAAAACATATTATGGCTGTAAAAGTCCCCACATATAAAATATGGGCCTCCATTGGGATCAATTAATTTCAGATATTCATCTACGTTTGGTTTACCTGTATTATAAATATTAACAATAGTAATGGCTTTATCTTCCTCATAATGAATTTTTACTGTGTTAGCCTCATACACTGTATTTGGTAATTCTTAGACCAAAAAAGCCATTAATTCTAAAATGACTCTCTGGCCAAAGAAAGGTTTCCTGTACACAAATAATATCCGGCAGTGGTGACCTATTTGATAGAAAATGCTTTAAATTATCCCCATGTGCAACAAGACTTTGTGCATTCCATTGCATTATGGTCAGGAAAACTTAAGCTTTATCCATCATTCATCTCCACATGTACCTCACTCAACAGATCACTAGGAACATCGATGTGAAGATGTATTTTTGCCGCCGACACAAGACGAGTAATCTGTTCCTCTTTGGTTGTTGCATTAAAGCATCCTGAAATCACCTCAAACAAGAACGTTAAAAAGGTTTGAGGAGAAGTACTAAGAAATGAATTGGCTACCTGTGGAGAGCTGACTTGAGCTGTAACAGGTGGATTTGATACACACTGGCTTAAATTTGACTCTCGTGACTGACATTTACAAATACAGGTAGGGTTAGACCCAGATGTAGCTGCAAGCGGAACAGGACTGGTTCCAACTGTTGATTGTGAGGCTTGTACCGACACAGATCGTGATTTCTGAGCGGCGGTTACAGTAGCTGCATAAGATGGAGTTGGAGTGGACTTGACTATACGAGTTGCTTCAGCATAAGATTTTTTACTCTCTACTCGTACCCTTTGCACAGATACTGCCTTCTTGTATTTCTCACATCCCTTGTAGGCAGCACTGTGGCTACCACCACAATTGCAACACTTCGATACTTTTTCCGAACAATTTTCTACTTTGTGCTCACCACTGCACCTGGGACATACAGGCTTTTTACTTTTACATCGGGTTGAAACATGGCCATATTTCTGGCATTTGTAGCATCTAATAGCTGTCGGGATATACAGACTCACACGAAAGGACTGATAATACATCCTAACACGTTCAGGCAAATGTGGGGTTGAGAAAGTAAGAAGAATGGAAGTAGTAAGTTCCTTTTCTTTTCCACGGAAAAGTCTTTGGGCACTTTTAACTTTTGACTTTTCAATTGCTTAACTATCTAATTCTCATTTACATCTGTGTAAACATTGTAAATAATTCCCTTAGATTCACTGAGACTCTTTAGGACAGAACTCTTGACACGAACGTCACAGACACACGCTACAGTCAGTGCAAGGTTAAGTGCAGTGTATCACTAAATCTCCCTTTTCCAGTTTTTTCATATACTCCACATCACCAATGTTTTTAAGGATATCCCGAGCCAAAGCAATTGGACTCAAGTTTGTCAAACGTAATCTTTGGTCAACAGGAGTAAGAATGACAACAAATTTGATAGGTAACGACGAAGTCGTATCACTTACAACTCGGTCATCCTCATGTTTTCGTTTCAAACGTTTGGAAATCATTGACACGTATTTCTCTGCAAATTCAGCATCTGTCGAGGTTTCCTCAAATGAGGTAGATTGAATATTATCATCCCCATCCCCATCAGTGTCGCTCTCCATACCCAAATATTCCTGTGACCAAGACGAAATGAACATTTGTACGCAGACACAATGCGCGAAAACCGAGGCCACGTGGTGCGGTAAGTCAACGTGAGACAACAAAACACACACATATGGCAAAATAAGCCAATATTTGACCCTCGATAGCCTACAATCACTTACCTTAATGATAATACAGAAACCCAAACGCAGTTATGAATATCAAACTCTAGACCCAACACAGGCCCTTACAGCGGAGCAGCTGACAAGCACGTCCGACCCTGTCAACAGCCTAAGGCGGTCTCCTACTGTTGGTATTGAACAGAAATAGAGTTATCGTTCTTGTTTGAAGTAGTTATGATGCCAAAATGAAATCCTTCCAGAGGGGCACAAGTCTATATTCGGCTTGGATCACGAATGAAATTGTGTAAGTCTGGAACGGAAAATATAATTCAGAATGCACGCGCGAGTGTACAGTGTACAATGACGTCCAGAAGTGATAAGTTTGCCGACTTATTGACAGTGGTAAGCCTGGATGCTGTCAATCGCCAACATCGCTAAAAGACATCTTGAAGCTGGAAAGTCTCACTCTACATTTGTACATTGTTTAAATGTACATCAGAGCGATCCATATACCCGTTTCAACATGGCCTTTAAGTCTCGCGAGGCTCTACTTCCGGTACTAAGCTGGTTCCCGGCTTCCTTTGCGCGCGCCAACTTGCGATATGCGAGACGGGGCCCAGCATGATCGCTTCATCCGGGCCTTAGTCTACGTCATCGACATGCTCCCGTCACTGCAGGATGGGCCTGGTTTGAGTAGGGTATTGGACCATACATACAGGAAGGGCGTGCGAGAGGTGAGAAGGGCTGCATTTGTCTCTGTATTGAGACGTTTGCATTGGCGACATCGATGGAGCAGCACTATACATGCATGAACTGTCCGACATGATTGGAATTTAGTAGCAATATACACTTTCTATCACAGGTTTAGACTCACTAGTGTAAATATAGCCACTTTCTTCAGGCAACTGTTCTAAACTACATTTTGCTAAATATTCCATACTGTTTAAAGGTACTGTTTACACATGAACTGATGTATTGTAAAACAAATGCAAAACGTTGAACAGATTATTGTCATGAGCTCAATAAATGATACAAATCAGTGAAAATTGGCGATTTCTTAACAAAACTTTACTCCAAAACGCAACTGTTTACATGCACGATGTTTGCACATGCTTTTCAGCAATTTGATGCATACTCCTTGTGCAATTCATCTACATAAGGTTTGCAATTGGTTCCCTCAAGGTAGTGGAGAAATCAATCTACGATGTAACCATATATATACATATACATAACATATAGTGAGTGTTTTAAGTGAGTAACTTTTGATCAGAAGTATATTACTGTATGCTGCTGGGGAAACCCTTCTGTATAGAAACGGCTGCGATGAGTACGGTATCACAGCGTCATAGTGCCATAGTACGTCGTCTTGTAGTGTCATAGTACGCCGTCATAGTGTCGTAGTACATCGTCATGGTGTCATAGTACGCCGTCATAGTGTCGTAGTACGTCGTCTTGTAGTGTCATAGTACGCCGTCATAGTGTCGTAGTACGTCGTCATAGCATCATAGTACGCCATCTTCGTGTTGAAGTACGCTGTCATAGTGTCGTATTACGTCGTCATGGTGTCATAGTACGCCATCTTAGTGATGTAGGATGCCGTCATAGTGTCGTAGTACGCCGTCATAGTATCACAGTGGCAAAGTACGTCATAGTACGTCGTCTTAATGTCATACGCCGTCTTAGTGTCATCGTACATCGTCTTAGTGTCATAGTACGCCGTCATAGTGCCGTAGTGCGCCATCTTAGTGTAGTAGAACTCCGTATTAGTGTCATGATACATCATCGTAGCGTCGTAGTACGCCATCACAGTGGCATAGTACGTCATCATAGTGCCATAATACACCGTGATAGTGGCATAGTGTACCGTCATAGTTGCATAGTACGCCGTAAAAGTGGCATAGTACGTCGTCACAGTACGCCATGTTAGTGTCGTAGTGCCCCGTCTTAGTGTCGTAGTGCACCGTCATATTGTCAAAGTACGCTAATTCTTTGTTCATTCATTGAGCCATTTGTTTCATTAACCCTTTCACGGCTGTTGTCAGTTCTCAAAGTCAATGGGTCCCTCTAACGGTTCTCTGTTACGACGGCAAAAACATGAACATGGCCCTGAACTTGACGTTGGTTATGACGTATGAGTTCAAGTCATCGTCACGCTAAAGGTTTCCAAATTTGTTTGGGAAACATCATATCTTCTTGAGTGTGTCCCTGAACTTAACGTTGCTGAGGACTTCGTCACGTTTAAAGGCTGCTTGTGACAACAAAACATCTTTTTGAACGTGACCCTGAACTTGACGTTGGTGACGACGTATATGATGAAGTCGTTAGCTGAGTTTATAGCCCAGTCGAGAGACGAAATACTGCTGAGTATTTCCCTAAAATTGCTTTCCGTGCCCCCAGGAGCAAACCGTGCTGGATCTTGTGTTTCCAGAGTATTAACTGCCATGAGTGGAATATAGACTGTCAGGAAAAACGTCGAGATTATCAGCAACGTCAAGGTCACTTTCCATTGTTCATCTGATGCCGTTCCAAAGAGGGTCTTACGTCGACTCCTGATGAGTGACAACTGAACCCAGATACCAATGTTAAACACGAGGAGAAGGAAAGGTGGGATATACGTCATTACAACCTTCAGCACGAAATCGATGTAAATTGTCATAAAGGACTGCAGTGGATCGTCATAGACTAATTGTTCTCGGACTGCTTCAGCTGTCGGTTGAGTCTCCAAACAAAGCGTATCAGGAATATCCGTGGAATATGTAAAATGAATATGACGACGAACAGAACTACGGTTATTTTTCCAGAATGACGGACGAGGAACAGAGTCTTGACTTTGAGCGGGAAGGATATAGCGAGAAGTCTCTCTAGAGCCAGAATACAGATTATGTAGCAAGACACTTTGGAAAATGCTCTTTCCATGTATTGCCAAACTGGAATAACCAGCACAGCTGAAAAGTAACTGGAATATACGACGTCGTATTCTCTTGTTATGTGAGTTGGCATGTGCAGGATACCACAGAGAAGGAACCCACAGTCAGCTATTAATAGACCAAGCAGATAACGGTAGGATGAGTGACGTAACGATTTGTGTAGAAGTACACAACATCCGATGACGTTCATCACAAAACCGGAAATACAAACGATGGGTTTAAGGACCAGATTTATGACGTATGTTGTTCTTCTCGTCACTACATCGGTCACTAATGTGTTCATTGTTTCTGGTGCATTCGATCCAGTAGATGTTGGTATGGTCTTCATTCCATTTGCCATGTCAGTCGTGTTTGTCCTGGGAGCCAATATTGACGAGATGGTGCTGTGGTTAGTCGCCATAGTCGACGATGTACTCTCACCGATGCCGAAGGCGAGAGACCATTCAGCAAGTAAAAGGGTTGAAAGGAAGAGTGTGCTGACGAACAGTGACCGCATCTGTAACAGAAAACCATCGTTGATAGGTGTTTTAAGTGAGCAGAGCAATACGAATTTATGTGTCCTACAGGAGTTAACTGAAGAGAATTTAGCCCACGAGCCTTTGTAGAGAATTCTCATCGTGCTGTAAATCCCGATAGTTCATCCTTATTACAGCAACAAACATGTGGAATTCTGTGGTGCCCAAAAATATACCGTGGTGCCAATAGATATTTTACACAATACAATTTACAAACTATGTTTTGGTGAAATAAGCTCATGAGTAATGGAAGCATAGCTGTACCTATTAACCGCATAATACTTAAGGTCATATAATATTCATTTCTGATTATGAATAAAATAAACAGAATTATAAGCGTACAATAGCAACTCAAAAGTATATTTTGTACCAGGGTTTACTTCCCTCGAAACGAAGCATCCGGGATACCGAACCAAGTCATAGCGGGTTGGCGTGCACGTAAGTGTAACGAAGTATTTCATTGGCTGGTTCATTTTGCCGATACACTCTTTGTGTGTGTAAAGAGATGTTGGGTTTTGTAAATACATGTTCCTTTTTTGTGTATAACATTTTGCATTCAATAGACACCATAACGTGTCATGTGTACAAGTTTGACAACTGCCTGTCTGTGTAATTACATAATGTGACAAAGACAGAACTCGGGTGCACGAGCCATATATCAATGCGTTTTGTTTATGGTGATATGGCCTGATAGATGTTAAGTTCAAATTGCGTGTGGTCAGTTGTGTATTGCATATTGTCATTAACAGACAGGCAGGCAGTCAATAAAACAGACATTGAGTTTTGTCTGTGACAAAGGCATATCTATATCACAGTTAGAAATTCTGTCAATGCTAAATAATGACGTTGATGTTAAGTATCGAACTGAGAAAGTAACTCGGTAAGAAGAACGTGTGGTGAAATAGTCAAATGAAATTATTTAAACAGTTAAATCAGTAATCTCCTGCGCGAAACCTATTCACTGTCATTGGGTGACCTCCCAAAAGTTAGGCGTCCCAAAAGTTAGACGCGTTAAAACAACAAAGGTTATGGTTGGTTGCACGGAGGTTCACTACACTGTTACCTTCGTTAATTAATGGACTACTCCAAACATACTAATCTAAACACAAAGAGAAGAGATTATGGATAATGGCAATGACTTTATTTGACATGAAATTTGATTGTGTTTTTGTTAATATGTTGCTTTACAACCAACATATGTTCAAAGACATAATTATTAAGTGAATAATGATGAACATCAATAAAAGGTTAAAAAATAAGTTAAAGTTAAAAGAACATATATACATATTTATAACAAATTATAAAATGGTAAAAAGTGGAATTATTGTATTATTGTTTTTGTTTCTAGATTGTTTGATATGAGTTTGTATGAATAAGATATTTAGTGATTGTTTTACTTTATTTAGATATATCATGACGCTAGGAAGGAAGTAACTCCTTTAGGTTAATGGAAACTCAACAACATAAAAAAATGTATAATCATGTTTTGATCAAAGTGAACATCGTAAAAACAAGCATACAAAATCTATAATAATGTTTTGATCAGAGTGAACATTGTAAAAACAAACATACAAAATCTATAATCTTGTTTTTATCAAAGTGAATGTTGTGAAAACAAGTATGCAAAATCTATAATCCTGTTATGATAAAATTGAACATTGTGAAAACATATTTGGAGAACCCAGTGATTGAGTAAGCCAGTCAACATTAGTATTCTGATCAAAGTATTTCTGTACAAACGTGAAAACCATCTCGTTAGTGTATGGGACAGGTTCATTATATGAGTGGGTAAGACTAGGTTGTAATCACAGTCACGCGTGATTGGTTTGTCTGACTTTTGTCTGACATAAAGGTCTCAAACTCATAAACTATATAGGTATGTTTGGCATAGGTGAAAATATAGGAAACGTCGACAGTTTGTTTTCCGCATTTATTTACCCAACCAAATGAAACCAGTTTTTTCAGTTGTTATGCAGCATTCATATTAAACAGATTTGATAAATTAAAACAAGAGGTATGCAATCTACGGTGAGAGAACCTAAACTGTCAGAAAAGGAAAGTATAAAAATCCAGCAGATTTATCTCATTATCAATCGGATTATTTACTGTAGGAAATGTGCCTGTATGCATACCCATTGCCAGCACACACACCCGGAAGTATCGTTGAATACCTTCATTTTTTGCCCATGACGAAAGGACTAGTTTAAGTGACACATTTATGAGTGTTTGTTTTACCTCATTGTAAATATTTTGAGTCTGATTCCAATATGTTCTGTAAGCTGTTGTTACAAAGTGGCTGTACAATGTGCTATTGAGTGACATAAACACCTGAAAATACTCCGATGTCGAACTTGAAACGTTTACCTACCGAATGTTATTGACATTGTTATCATTGAATGTAATTAATACCTGATGTTGTCAAATCACTGTCAGATTTTCATCACCAAACTTGGCACATGGATAAGTCTGGTGGTGTACTGGTGCCTTTTGGTAGTTTTGGAATTCGGAATGAAATATTTTTTGTGTGTTTCCATGGTAACAAGTTTGGCTTCGACTGAATTTGGTGGAAGTGCTCCTTTCTGAAGCAGAACTTAAAAACCTTTCAATAATCTCCTTCCACTTTGCCATATACACTCCAAAACATTGACATAACTAGGAGACATCTTCATAAAGAGTATTTTTACTTCTTGTTTTAATCAAATTTAAGGAGTTTTGAAACCCACAATTCATACTTTCTTCACTGCAAATGATTCCGAGATAATGGAATGTATTCTCTTCCTGGAAACGTCTTCAGAAATACAATGCGCACCCTTTACAGGTAGGTCATAACTATCACCATTGGTGATCTCTGAATCAGGGCTGCTGTTGATGACGTCCCATGCCGGTCAGGACGGAGTTCGTCTTCAGGGTTCTCATACCACAACTAATCTCTCTTTATACTCTGTACGGGGTAATGGGGTAGCCTCGTGGTTAAAAGCGTTCGTTCGTCTCGCTGAAGACCCGGGGTCGATTCCCCACATGGGTGCTATGTGTGAAGTCCATTTCTGGAGTCCCACTCACTCACTCACTCACTCACTCACTCACTCACTCACTCATGGTTTGTGGTTGTGATCACTCATTCTGCAAACACACTGCACGTACCTCAAGATTGTAAATTTTCAAAAGGTCAGAGACCGATGCTTATTGTTCTACTTGTTACAACGAAAAGAAGTAATGTAAAACGAGACCTCTATTACATAGGACCGATGGGATAACCTGGTTGTTTAAGCGTTGGCTCGTTTTGCAGAAGACCCGGGTGTGATTGCCCACATGGATAAAGTGTGTGAAGCCCACTTCTGGTGCCCTCTGCAATGCTATTGCTGGAATATTGAGGAATATTGCTAAAAGCAGCGTAAAACTGACTACCTCCCTCACTCACTCTATAACATCACATAAACTCCACATGAACATAGTAATTCACTTTTACGCAATTCCGTCTACGTTTATCTGAGAGCTTAACTATCAACTCTCATATGTTTGTATAGGAGGTTGCTTGTTGGCTGCATTCAGCTATATTCCAGCTGTATGGCGGCTGTCTGTAAATAATCGAATCTGGGCCAGACAATCCCGTCACCAATATCATGAGCATCGATTGTGACAGGATGAGATGTGTCTAACCACCCGATCACATTAGCCACCTCATCGCGTTAGCCACCCGATCACGTTAGTCGCCTCTAACGACTAGCATGGGTTACTGAAAATACAATTTTAACCCGGATCTTCACGTGTTTCTCGTAGGAGGTAACTAAATGGATCGTTTTGTCACGTGTGATGGATGGAATTAATGGCGAAGGGTGTTGCCCCTCATCGTTTACAGATTGCCGTCATATAGAAGAAAAACAAGCACACAAAAGGGACCACTATATCGTGGGTTCGAGTTACGATGATGTTAAACCTCTCATATGATCACGAGATATGAGATGGAGCTCTTTCGATACGATTTCAGAAACTTTGGAACCAACAAATAGCTGACACTATTTCCACAGCCAATAATTCTGTCATAGTGGAAGGTTATAACCACAAAATTCGTGGGATCTAATCCTATAATTATCTGTAATTGATGAAGCACGAAACCACTTAATTGGTGAGACAAAACCATCTTTAAGTCAGTTTAGTACGAACACAGATTCTAGTTTCATCAACCATACTTTATTTAAACAATACTTATATTAGACACAATAGGACACTAGACAACACTTACACTACACAAACTAAGTGTTATAATTATCATAAACCATCAAGGTTTTTAGTCTGTCTGCATGTCCAATCGATATCCTGTTCTCTTCTCTACGTTGGGATGCTATGGCATATTTCCCTAGTATTGTGTAGTTACAAGGTGCTACCATTATACCGTGTTTCTTGGGGTTAGTTGGTTTAGAAATATTCTATCACTACCACGGCGGAGCATCAAAGGGGGTACACATATTATACCCATGGTAGAAAGTCAAACTCGGACATTCCTGTGACGGGCGAACATGTTAACCACTGGACTACCCCACCGCCCCTCTTTCGCTGGACTCTAATGGTGAAGATTGTTTCCCGTGTGAATGAACTACTGGCCATGCTGATCCAGACTCGGCGTGTTTGTGCTGACGTTGTCACTTTGTATGTTTAACAAGACATATTTGTTAATGTGACTCTGAACTTGACGTTGGTGATGACGTAGATGATGAATTCGTTAGCGGAGTTAATGCTCCAGCCGAGAGACGACAAACAAATCATCAGCCTTCTGAAATTGTGCTCCTGGCCCGTACGACCAAATCGTTGTGGATTATGTGTTTCGAGAACATTTACAGAGGTTAATGGAATATACACGACTAAGAAAAACACTGAAATTGTCATCAAGGTCAAAGTCCCTTTCCACTGTTCCTGTTCAGCAGTCCCGAAGAGGGCCTTCCGTCGACGTCTGATTACAGCTAATTGAACCCAGATACCAATGTTCAATACCAGAAGAAGACACGGTGGAATATATGTCAGAAATATTTTAAATACGATATTGTCGTAAATGAATGCGTGGGTTCGCTGTAGGTTATTTTCTGAATGATAAATGCAGACCGATTTAATGCTCTGTGGAATCCCCAAACAAAGTGCGTTTGAAATATTGTCGGAATATGCAAAGTAAATACGATAAGAAACAGAGCAATGGCTATCTATCCTGAATACCGAGCAAGGAATAAGGTTTTTGCCTTGAGCGGAAAGGATATGGCAATCAGTCTCTCAAGAGCCAAAATACAGATGGTGATTGCAGACACTTTGGAAAAGTCGAGTTCTATGTAGTGCTTCGTTGGAATATCCAGAACAGATGGCATCATTCCAGCTTTGGTAGTTTTCTCTGCAAAAGACAAAGGTTAGATAGCAGACAAACGTAACATGCCTGCATGGGAGATGTTGAACCAGCGTGAAACTTGACATCAATCACAAGGGTTAGATAACAGACAAACGTAACATGCCTGCAAGAAAGATGTTGAACCAGCGTGAAACCTGACATCAATGACAAGGGGTAGATAACAGACAAACGTAACATGCCTGCATGGAAGATGTTGAACCAGCGTGAAACCTGACATTAATGACCAGGGTTAAATAACAGACAAACGTAACATGCCTGCATGGAAGATGTTAAACCAGCGTGAAACCTGACATCAATGACAAGGGTTAGATAACAGACAAACGTAACATGCCTGCATGGAAGATATTAAACCACTGTGAAACCTGACATCAATGACAAGGGTTAAATTACAGACAAATGTAACATGCCTGCATGGAAGATGTTATACCACTGTGAAACCTGACATCAATGACAAGGGTTAGATAACAGACAAACGTAACATTTGTCAACATATGTATTTAGATGATACTTTTCAGATATTGATAAAAGATCAAGGAACGTTGTTAGAGTGTTGTTAGTTTTTACTAAAGTTGTTATAGCAGCACAAGTACATTTCTGACCTCTCGCCGTGGTATGCAACACAAGATTGGCTATTGGTATAACAGTGATGTAACAGTTTCCATGTATTACCTCTAATACCAAGTTCATGAAGCTTGTAGAATAAACCATCATGCCAAATTCTGTCGAATGCTTTTGCATTGTCGAGAATGGGAATCTTTATGGTTATAGTTCTGTATACTCTCCATGAGAGTAAACACAGACATTATGGCTCCATGCTCTTTTCGAAATCCAAATTGTAACTGATCAGGAAAGTCCGGATTTGATTTAAGCAATTTATTTTCAATTCGTTTGAGCAAGAATTTTTCAAATGGTTTACCAGGGCAAGATGTTAGTGTGATACCTCTGTAGTTTCGAGGGTCGGTTTTATCATTTTTACCTTTGTATATTTTGTCATACCATTCCAATCCTATATTCGTATGGGACATATTGAGATTCAACCATGTGATTTAATAGTTTACATACATAATCTGTTAATACATCACCTGCATGTATGATATGCTCGTTTGCAATTTTGTCGGGACCTGGGGATTTGTTTTTGCTAAGAGACTTAACAGCATCTTTTATCTCATCAAATAGAAAGTTTCGTCAGGATCATAGACGCAGATTCAATGCTGCATATGTTGCCCATGACGTATTCCGAGCAATATACGTGTGATCCGAATGTTTCTTGTGATTCGTATGATCCGTGAAAATTCCTATTCTTTCATACAATTCTATTTTCTGCCGTATTACGATACCAAATGTAGTGAGTGAGTGAGTTAATATTTAACGTCACATCGGCAATATCTCAGCCATATCGTGACGAAACCAATTTATACAATTAAAAATGAAAACATTTTGGAGAGTAAAACCTGTCTACGATGGACAGTTAAAATACTAGAATATCACATATATGAACATAAAACTAGCATGTCAAACTAAAAGACTTTAATTAAGGAAGACAATACAATATAAAACACGGGCTATAGATCGCCAACAACTGAAGGTAGATCACCATACTAGGAACCATTGGGACTTACCTGCATGGACCCTAGCAGGATTTACGCCATCCCTTCAGCTGCTGGCGATGTAGGAAGACTTAACCGAAAGTTACAATAACAGAAATACTACGATTAAAAAGTATGGCTGTGCGAAATTGACTGTGAAAGTGTTTGGGACTTACGTACCCTCTCAGGAGGACAATCATTTTACGATACTTTAACCCCCTTCGAGGATACAGACACTAACAATCGCAGTTGCTAATTCATCCTACCATGTTTAAAATACTATTTATCTCTGTACAAAACATATTATTCAAAATTTATGTAATAATTCTATTTCCTTTACATATTCAATTTTTAAATGATAATTAACGTTATAAAAAAATCCTTTTGACATTAAAATATTTATCCCTTGTGATGGAAAAATCAATGCAGTCAAGCAGGACATGCTTGACCGTGATCCTTTCATCACAAGGGATGCAAAACGGATCATCTTCGCCTTATAACAAATATTCATGAGTATACCTGGTGTGGCGAAGGCGACATCGTCGCATAATGACCTCTTCAAATCTGGACTGACAACCCAAGTAGGTGTAACCAATGTAGGGTTTTATTTCATGTAATTTGTTAATACCTACTTGGGTGTCCCACTTCTTTTGCATCAGATCACGGATGTAGGTTCTAATGATAGCTTTGTAATCAGAATATGGAATAAAAAGTGGTGTCACAGATTTATTGAGCTCTGCCTTAGCAGCAAGATCAGCCATTGTGTTCCCAGAAATGCCAACGTGACTGGGTAGCCAACAAAAGACGATGTCGCATTGGCCAGTAGCAAGCTCATTATACAATTCAATAATTTCTAATAAAAGTGGATGTTTACAAGAAAGATTTTTAATAGCCTGAAGACACGAAAGAGAATCGGAAAAGATGATGTATTGTTTATATTTACGGTGTTTATTAATATATTTAAGAGCTGTTAATGTGGCGTTAGCCTCTGCTGTGAAAATAGAGCTATTATTTGGTAGCCGAGAAGATATTGTTCTGGATCCAATGACGGTGGCACATGCCACCGCGCCACCATCCTTGGACCCATCTGTAAATAAGGACTTGTATGTATTATACACTCAGTCAAAAAAAGAAACTTCACACTCATAAATTTCTAAATATTTTCTTGAAACGAAATACAAGAGTTATTATTATTATTATTATTATTATTATTAAGGGTAAATGCGTTGTGAAAGACATCATGACACACAGCAACTCCGACGTGCACAGGCATGCAGCACGTGCGAGCGTACATCACGGTAAAAAACATGTTTTCTCGTGTTCGTAGTCACGTGACCTTATGAGACACGTGCAATTGAGCCCAAGTTAGCACGGTAGAGTGACATCTCGGAAAAACAAGTTCTTACAGTCAATTATCCGTTGATTTGCAATGCCACGACTGTCAAACATTCAACGTGAACGTGCCATTGGCATGCTGAATACGGGAACGAGGGTTGTGGGATGCAGTCGACGGACTATGCATGATCTTCGGACACGTCTCCAACAAACTGGCACCACAGCAGACCGGCCTCTTTCGGGTAGACCACGTGTGACGACACAAGCAGAAGACCGACAAATCGTCTTACGTCATTTGCGAAATCGATTTCCCACTGCAACGTCCACTAGGAATGAATTGTTTAGAGGTCGTGTGACTGCCCAAACAATACGTAATCGCCTGCGCACTGCTAGTCTCCATGCGCGTCGGCCATATCGTGGACCAATGTTAACCCAGTTACACCGACGTCAACGGCTGATCTGGGCACAACGACATCTCAGATGGACTCAGCGTGATTGGAATAGGGCCGTTTTTAGTGACGAATCCAGATTCAATTTGCACTTCGCTGATGGGAGAGTTAGAGTTTGGAGGAGACGCGATGAACGCAACGCCCAGTGTTGTGTGCAGGAAGTGGACCGTTTTGGGGGCGGTAGTGTTATGGTTTGGGGTGCCTTTAATGGTCCTGACCGTTCCAGACTGATTGTCGTTCAAGAAAACCTAACTGCTGCAAGATACAGGGATCAAGTGCCTATTCCAGAGCTTTTGCCATTCATGGCAGCTCATGGCCCAGGTCTGACATTCCATCACGATAATGCCAGACCTCATACGGCCAATTTAACGCGGAATTTTCTTAGGAATGCTGGCATCAATGTCATGGAGTGGCCCTCAAGGTCTCCCGACCGTAATCCCATAGAACATGTATGGGATGTGCTGGGCAGAAGACTCCGTCAAGTAAGGAACCTTCCACAGAATTTGCAGGAACTTGGTGCCATGTTGGTACAATTATGGCGACGCATCCCCCAAGCTGTGTTCAGAAGCATCATTGAATCCATGAGGAGACGTTGCGTCGCAGTTGTGAACGCTCATGGAGGGCATACGCGCTATTGACATGCTTTCATCAAGTTGTAACTTACCATTTTTACTCTCTTACATTTCCGTAGCATTTCCGGTAGAACTGGTTACATTATGAACATGATTTGTATGGTAAACCGTCCTTAATGGGTACAGAATGGAATAAAATCATTATTTAAAACCTCTTTTCATGTATGTTCAACTTATAGACCCCCAAACGAGTGTGAAGTTTCTTTTTTGACTGAGTATACTTACTTTTTAATTGATTATATTCTTGTTTATATTGTAATTCATTAGTTTTTAATGTTAGGTCAACTTGTTGTCAAATCAGTGCCGGCAGCAGAAATGAATGGTTTAATTCTTAAACCAAGAGGTGGAACAAGAGAAGGCTTATTGTTGTACAAGTCCTCATAAAGAGGAGATTAAAGACACAGTTAAATGCAAGGTTAGACTCGTTAGAATAACGTTCTGTTATATACTGCAAGGACAATTTTATACGGCGTTGTGTAGGAGATGGTTCATCTGCCTCGACGTAGAGACTGTCAACAGGAGAAGTTCTAAAGGACCCAAGACAAAGTCTTAGACCTTGGTGATGGACAGAATCTAATAGTTTTAAGTTGCTTTTGCAATCTCCACCATATACGATGGAGCCATAATCAAGTGTGGAACGGACCAATGATCGATATAGGTGTAGGAGAGTGGCTTGAACCCTCCCCACTTAGAATTCGAAACAACAACAAGTCAAGGCATTTAGTTTTAAGGGATTAAATATGCGGCAGAAACTTTAAATGAGAGTAAAAAATTAAACCCAAGAACCCCTTAACAACTTTGATGGGCCATGAAATGTAGAGTTGGTGAGTGAGTGAATGTGAAAAACCGACATAATCAGAAAATGTCCAGCTACACTAAAAAAACACAAAAACACGTTTATATCGAGTTGAGTGATATAACGAACTGAATTTCGGTTTTTCTATTTATTATTCGAAAAGCGTCCAGCGAGCTACCGTTATAGCGATCTTTACTTAATGGAATAACTTCTTTGAGAGTCATTTAGAAGTTTTAGAAGGCATCCATAACACTATCTGGATGGACAACGTTGCTCTCATTGTAATAAGAAGTTGTTCATCCATATACAGTTGAACCCCAATGTCTCAAACTCGGTTGAGACGAATTCTCGGTTGTGTCGAACTCATCTCTCGGACTCCGTCGATTTCATCGTGTTGGTATTTGGTCATTTCTATGCTAACCCTGATTCAAATACATATTTTACTACCAGTAGAAAGTAGTTTTGATTTTGTGAAAAAAAACCTAAATAGCATTTATCCTCAGACTGGCAGATGTTCGCGACAGGGCGCGGCCATTTGAAAATCGTAAAGTCACGGGCTAAAGTCTGTTAGAATTAATGAGATTATGGTTTGTTTTCATTAAGTTAGAAAATCAAAACTACTTTCTATTCGTAGTTACATATGTATTTGAATCATGACCAAAATGATTTTGCATGACACAATTTGTAACATACCGATTTCTTCCACGGAAGCGAGGTGGGGATCCAAGTGACAATACTGCGCGATAAATTTCTTGCTACATTCACGTGGTTAACGTCCACTCACCAGTATGTAGATACTAGTCATTGTACGTCTTTATATTTGGTCTTATAATCCTAATTAGATTATTATCATACTTGTATGCATTTTAAAACTAAATAAAAAGCAGACGATCTGCTGATACTTATAGTGAATTTATAACAGGACTGTAATATCTAGACATTTTATAGTCTGCCAATGTGAATCATAATTCGCACACACGCCCTCGTATATGTTGTCTGTCTCATTACACTTCACGGCGAAACCAATGATTCTGTTGAATGCTACGACAAATGAAAAAACAAAGTGCAAATATTAAAATTAAAACAGATTAAAGTTACAGGAACAATGTCAGGCTATTACCTTGTTCGAGGAATGTATCCATCAATATCCACAAAAACGAGTGATATGTCATTCATCTGCAGCTGTTCCAAGTGATGTGTCTTTTAACAATCTAATATACGAAAAAGTGATATATCGTTTCAGGTATTTCACACTGGTGCATAGTCTCATTGGTCACCCAAGATAGCACACCTTGCAACTAATTGCATAATGTCCGCCATTCTTTAAAAAAAAGTAATTTAGTTAGCCAATAATGAGCAATCAATCAATGTATTGGCGGTTAATCCTTTGAAAGAAGGACGTGGTTTTTAAACAAACACAGACACGACAGAGTGTATTCAGTATAGATTAGTAAAGATAAGATAAGATAATATTTTATTTAAGTGTTACATGGTATATATTGCTAAAAAGGTGTCACACAGATAAACAGTTAAAAAGTATACCATCCGGCCATATAGCCTACGAGACACTATCACAGATAAAATCGTACATAACAGTAAACACATGTATGCATATGCAGCACTGAAGTATAGTGTGTGTTCTAACTCTATGACATCGGCACCATCATGGCAGCCCACCCCAAATCCAGTCCGCACGCCCCGTCCCATACACTCAACAGAGGGGTACACAAAGTCTGCAGTCTAGACTACCAGTTGTCCGACTTCCATTTTTGTGGAAGTCGCGGTAGCTGAGCGGGTTAGGCTGCTCACTTTGTGTGCTGGCGATTAGGTGCCTGACTCTGAGGGTGTGAATTCAAATCCCGGATGGGGCTCAAAAAGTACTAGAATTTGTACTTTACTAAGAAAGTGTAATCCCAAATATAACATATGTTACATGTTGGTATCAGTTGAGGAAGCCAACTGGAGCAATTCGTAGCAAAATTCAGAATAAAATTTACACTCAGTCAAAAAGTGTATCTCATCTTCAACGCGATGGCTCTGACAAAGCTTACATACACGCAGATGAAGCGGGGTCTTAGGGCGCGAATATCTACCTACGTCTATCTTCAAAGGGAGAGAACTGCAACGTAATTTGGCCAAAGTGCTTCTGTGTTGCCTATTTAAAACAGCGCGAACATAAAACGATGTATGTAAAGAGTTCTTGAAAAGTCAAAATGTTCTCAGCTTATTTCCATTGATATGACCAGTGTCGTCACAGACATCGCGTAACCATTTTTCTGAGTCCAGTGTAGTCAGTTTACTTTCAATTAAGCGGAAGTCACGTAATGAATAATGAAATAAATCCAATGATGGAAGGTGTAACGAGTTAAAACATTTGAGAATGGCATTTTCCCAAGATTTCCGAAAACTGAATGACCAGTTTCGGATTTTTGTAACAATTCTAGTAGTAGACATAGAGTTTAATTTTCTCCCAAATCGAAAGATTCTATTTTTTGTTTGGTTAGCTGGGATAACCACCCCATTTCTCCACGAAGAGCCAAATTTGGAGTTTGCTTGCTAACGCCAAGAAAGAACAGACACGCTCTGTTTTGAACAGCATTAATGCAACTGAATTCCAGATTTCAGAGGATAATGGAACCATATGATTAAATCGGTTGTACCAGATTCTCATAGAGAATATTAAATACGTCATGTGGCATTCCACCGAATGCTTTGAATTTGCTAATTATGACACCAAGGGCTCTACTTGCCGATTTAGCAATTTCCTAAGCAGTATAAGTAAGATTTAGGTGTTCCTCCAGCCAAAGACCAAGGTACTTGTACGCGGAGCAGACTTCAATAGTATCGTTACCACATTGAAAACTAAAAGTGGTTTTATTTACTGAAAGTGGGCGGTAATGAACAATTTTAGTTTCACTGACATTTATCTGTAGTCGCCACCTCTGACACCAGTCGGCAACGCAATTGAGCATCCGCTGGAGAGAGAGCTCATCAGGGACGATAATAGCAATGTCGTCTGCATAAAGGAGGAGACTTAATAAACTGCCATCAATATCAACGCCATACTGTAAACTGTTAATTTCATGTGCAACATCATTTATGAAAACTGAAAATAATGTAGGGGACAACACACAGCCTTGTCTAACTCCACTCCATGGGAAACCTGTCTGTTAGCAACATTAACCGACACACAGGAGCTACTATTGTCATATGACGCCTTCACAGCCTTGTCTAACTCCGCTCTGTGGAAACCTGTCTGTTAGCAACCATTAACCGACACACAGGAGCTACTATTGTCATATGACGCCTTCACAGCCTTGTCTAACTCCGCTCCATGAGAAACCTGTCTGTTAGCAACATTAACCGACACACAGGAGCTACTATTGTCATATGACGCCTTCACAGCCTTGTCTAACTCCGCTATGTGGAAACCTGTCTGTTAGCAACCATTACCCGACACACAGGAGCTACTATTGTCATATGACGCCTTCACAGCTAAGAAATATTTCCCCGGATGCCGAGTTTCAGTAATGTGTACCATAAGCAGTCTCTATTGACACGATCGAATGCTTTCATTGCATCTATGTAACAAATAAATGTAGAAGACTTGACCGATTTTCCGTTATTATTATAACCGAAAAGAGAGTGTAGATATGTTCTACTATATTACGCTTACGACGAAACCCATTTTGTTCATCCACTAAAACACCGTTAGCCTTGAAGCCAGTTAGTAAAGACGTGAGTTTAAAATATCGGAATATACCTTGCATGGAATTGAAAGAAGAGATACCACCATAACCTAGCGGGTCACGTGGATCGTGTTGGGCTTTTAATTGGCGTTACAATACTATCATGCCACTTATTTGGGCAGACCTTATTTTCAAAGCAGAATGTAAATAACCGATGAAGAAGGTCTACACAGGTATCGTTTTGAGAGCTTCAGCGGGTATAAAGTCGCAGCCTACGGCTTTGCCACACTTGGCACGCCTTACTGAAAGCATAACCTCATCACATGATATAGGGGCCTCAAGACTGTTAATGTCTACTGGAGGGGTGTGAATGGTTTCATTATTTAGTAAATCTACAGACATAAACACTACCTTTTGACAAATCCGCTGTGCAAGATAAAAGTAATTAATCAATCAGCGTGTTATCGGTTAATCCTGTGATCGATGTTTATAATGTTGAGTATTTACTCCAGACACAAGAAATGCCAAATGGGAACCTTTGTCGGGTTATCTAAGTGGTGTTACCACTAATTATACCTGTTATAAATTCATTAACTGACCATCAAGTGAATGATGACAAATAATGTGTACGTTTATACCACCTAACACGGGTTACAACAAGGGAGTATTTTAATTGCACGTGAAAACATATGGGCCGACACTGTTTTGAGAATACGAACAGAACTTCATTGTTGCATAAGAAGTACATATAAGCATTTGCTGTGTGCTAAAACTGTATGTACCTATTTACGTAAGTAAATTTTCAGATTCTTCTAGCAATGGCAAAGTAGGGTTGTTTAGTTTACGGATTCAAATAAATCAAATGTCAATTTTTAATATCATACGTAATAGACATCATATTTTAACATGATATGATTAAATATCGAGGTAAAAACAACCCCACAGAAATGGGTCAGTTTGGATCAGTCAATTTACCATCCAGGCATTAGAAAACCTGAAAAAGCCCACACTGCTTTGATACTGTATTACAATCAGACAAGAACTACCGGGGATATTTTCAAATAACTGCATCTGGTGGGCATCCACCCTTCTTAATGTCGCACTGTTTAGGTTGAAGAAATTAACCGTAACCGTGATGAGCGAGGCTGATCATCGTTTTCACTATCACTAGCGTCTAATGATATAGCTTCTAAATAGTTTCCTGGAACCCGATCCACAAAACGTCGACATTCGTAAGCCTATGGTAAACTGTAGAGTTACGACAGGTCGTAATGTAACGGATGGGGACCCTGTTCTACAATACGAGACCCACGACCGTGAGTGACAGGAGTTGTAAAGGAACGGACCCCTCGATTACAGTTGTGTGAAGGGAATATAGCTCTGTACTCACCTTTGACATACTGCCCAGTGTACATTGCCACTCCAAGCTGTAACGGAAACTACCTCTGTGTGTGGGAACACTCTGATGTTTTATGGATGTGTCGTGTTAGATGTTCAGCGGAAGCCTCACTTTCATCAGCATTGCCTGATGTTCATGGTCATCTGGGTATTGATGACAAATCACAAGTAACACAAATGACACATAAACAACTATCCTGCTACAAATCACAAATCAGACCCCTGGGACAGATAGAGAGAAGTACAGCGTAGAATTACAACCAGTACCAAAAAAACACAATTAACCGACAAATGCTAGAGGCACTGATAGCCACATCTGAAACACTTAATGCACGCTCGTTCATTGTGTAAATATATATTTACTCAAACAGACACCGACGATAACAGTAAACAACGCCTGCGTCTGTACACTGCGCCTGTCAATGAACATGTGACTCATTCTAATACAACAGTGCATCTTATTGAATGTTTTATGTATAACAAATACCAACATTGTCATAACCTCCCACAGGCTTCTTATTGGGAAGAGTGTCAGGATTCTTTCTATATATTTACACCATATATTTCCCCGTTTCTGTTTCTAATATAAAAATTATTATTTTAGCTTAAAAACGTTTTTCAGAGAAGTCGATGCTCTGAAATATAATTGTAGGAATGACTATCATCTATGTGATGTACTAAGCAAATTTGACTGTAGTTGATACATGTGGTCCCTTTTGGTTAAATACCCTGGTCAAATAGTCACTGCTTCACAATGGGCAAAACACTTTAATAATTTTTATGCTTCAACCAAATCACTGCAACCAACATTATTCAGCATATTCTCAACATCGTTTTCCAAATTACAAACTTCTCGTCTTCAGCCTTCATGCACAAACATGCATGGCCTGTTAGCATACAGTTATCATGAGTATCGACACGTTTATACCGATATGTAACCATGTTGAACATTCTGATATAGTTTACCTATGTTCTGAATTCTGAATAAATCATGTCATTATATACAGACCTCGGGACTTAAAGCATTTGCTACTATTGCGCTGCTTATCTGAGAAGCATATCGAAGTATACTGCCACCATAACAAGCAAATGATGCTAGCATTGTTTCAGTATTTAGAAGGTATGATTAAACATTGCGGAGTAAAGAACACAACGCTTGGCACATTGAATCATGAACTATTTTGCAACACAAGTAAATCTGTTATTACAAAAAAGCATTCCCATATCTGAAAATATATCATTTGCATGCTCTGTATCATATTTCAATGTAATTTTAGTCTTTCAACATTGACTCCTAAACTCAACCCTTTTGAATACACTAAAAGAATCCATGTCCTGTTAAAGACCCTCGGCTGATTCAGACACAATAACTAAGTTCTCCGTATACTGGCAGAATCTATCATAGAACTGGTGCAACAGCGGTATAAGGTACTGCGATCCGCTGTACATAGTTGCCCACCCAGATTATATCACCTATTTCAGCACGGCTCCCTTTGGGAGCTGCATAAATCGCCTTACACGCGCATGCTGCGTGTCGTTCGATAGCTGGACCTGGAGCTACACGGAGAATGTTTCCGTTTGTTTTTAAGCAAATTTATAGCCAAGCAATTAAGGTTTCTGTGTTTTTTAAGCTTTGTGTTTTTCTTCCACGTAGGTCCCGGTGGAACAAATTTGTTCCACCCAGCCTCCGGTGGAGATCGCCTGCGCCATTGCATTTTGGAAGCCTTCTACTTCGTCGTATCTATGCATGTTATACATTGTTGGAAACCCGAGGAAACGCTCTCTCCAAATATGCAAACGTGAATATTATGCTGCCCCTGGTAACCAGTCCAGATTGAAACTCCGACTTGATGTTTTGTGTAATTTTACTGAAGTTCAATTTTGCTGTGTGATATAGCAATTTTTCGCCAACATCATGCAGTCATGATATAACGGCTGCTACTCTTACACATCACATTGAAAGCCATTTAAGGCGTATTTTAGACAATTTATAATACGCATATGTTGCACATTCAGTGGTGGAGCTATATAAGTATTAATGTGCGAACTGCAAAAGATATGGGACGTGATATAGATTGGCGGAATTTAGATGAATCTGTACACCGGCTATACCGGCGGCGTCAATATTTACATCTTTAGTGCATGTGCAAGATCATTCATGTGGGATTCTGGAAATCTAACCATAACAGCAATACCTGTAGTGTTAATATTTATTCTTTTAGTGTATCGAAAAGCCCTTTAAAATTCTCTTCTAACGACGTATAACACGTACATGTGCAATATCTTGCACAGGTGCTACACAATAATGAAAATGACGCTCCTGTGTCCGATGACTCCGCCATCAGCGGATGTTCAGTTCCACTATAATTTCTATACCCGTCGTTCGATCCTTCATTTCTATAATTCATATGAAAGCTCTTTACAATGCACTTCTAACGACGTATGACACGTACATATTTTGCAACGTGCTACACACATCTGAAGTTGCCGCCGCTGTATAGACAATGAAGTGCAGACTGATGCTATAAAAGTCCGTGGTGTCCCAACGGCACGGCTGCATTTACTGCGGTAATGCTTCTACATTAGCTTATAAGCACAGAAGCAGAGATTACACAGGCACACCATTGTTGCCCTCAGCAATTAATTCCACTGATTGAAGGTATTGTCGAGTGTGTTGATGGATACTCTCAATAGTTTCCTGAATTACCAAGAACACATTTTGTGCTGGTCAAATCTCTGTTCTGCACTCAGATATCGATAAGATTTAAAGCAAAAAGCGAAAACCCGAGAAAGTGAGTGAGTGAGTTGGGTTTTATGCGGCCTTAGGCAATATTCCAGCAATGTCATGGCTGTGGAGACCAGAATCCGGGGTTAAAGCGTCCGTCCGGGCTAAAGCATGATGAATGGACGCTGTAACCATTAGTCTACCCCCACCGCTCCGGAAACCCGGGATATGACTTCCAGTTTCTAAGATCAAAACAGCCACATCATTCATCCCCGTAGGATGTACATAGGCCAGTCACCAAACAGCTGACACGAATGAAGCGCTAACTTCCAACAAAACACTAAAATACATTGTACATGCCAACTGTAAAGTCCACACCCAATTCAAAGCCCATGGGATTTGATCTCATGCAAATGTGGAGTATACCGCAGAGACTCCAAGCTTCTCTATACTATCATTAGTTATTGGAAACAACGGTTGGTTGGTTGGTTGGCTGGTTGGTTGTTTACGCCGCACTCAGCAATATTCCAGCTATATGGCGGCGGTCTGTAAATAATCGAGTCTGGACCAGACAATCCAGTGAACACCAGCATGGGAATCGATCCACGCAATTGGGAACCGATGACATGGGTCAACACAGTCAGAGAGGTTCAGCAAGAAACCCGATCCCGTTAATCGCCTCTTTCGACAAGCATGGGTTATTGAAGTCTGGGATAAGTTCCTTGACTATGTTTAATGATCTTAGAAGCGCCCAATTTAATGCATAATTCTCAAGTACATGTACACAGGATATGTGAAGATATAACATGCTTAGTTTTCAGCTTGTATTCACGAACATCGATATTTACTTCACCATTATATTTTTGGGGGAAGCATTCCTTGCATGTGTGAGCTTATTCTTGTCTTTATACGATAATACTAACAAAACAATATGTATGTGAGTGGCAAAATATATCTATCTCTCAACACCATATACATCTGTGGAGAATTCACATTAAGACCAGGGGTACAATCTCTTCATCGAAATGAAAGAAACTCTCATTAACCAATAAGAGAGAAAGCTCATGTTTCAAACAGTTGGGGCTTCCTGTTGTGTTTGATTGCACTGCGCAACACTCACGTATCAATAATACACATCGCCGGCAGCAGATAGTACCGGTGGTGTCTGTCAATAATTAATTACTCATTAAACGAGAGTGCATTAAGTGTTTCAGATGCTGATGTAAATGACCAGATGACCATACGCATCAGCCAATGCTAATCAACTGGAATATTCAGCTGAACAGCTAACACGACACATCCATAACACATCAGAGTGTTCCCCCAAACAGAGAGGTAGTTTCCGTTACAGCTTGGAGTGGCAAGGTACAGGTGGCAGTATATCACAGGTCAGTGCAGAACTTTATTCCCTTCAAAAAATTGTAATTGAGGGGCCCGTTCTTCTAACAAGTGCTATCACTCACGGTTGTAGGTCTCGTATTGTAGAATAGGGTCCCGATCCACAAGCGTTCGTAACGTTACGACCTGTCGTAACTCTATAGATTACCATAGGCTTACGTAGCTGTCGTAGCGTTAAGGGCCCTTATTCTCGAAACGTTCGTAGCCCTAAGAATTCTTAACTTTGATGGTAGCCAATGTGTTAAGAATGGGCTTAAGAAGTTCGCAAGGCTACGAACGTTTCGAGAATAGCTACCCTGGACCCAGGAAACTTAGTTACGGACTTAGTAGCTTTATGAATAGTTATCTAAGTCTCAGACTTAGCTAAGTTAGATTTCAAAAACTTATGCTTTGACGAAAGATTAAATACCAGTTTCGTTATGAATACGGTCCAAGAATCACTTGGACAAATGTATGTCTTACGATCCAACTCAGGGTTGAGTTGTTAGAATGTGTAACATGGCGGATTACGTCTGTGTATTCAGAGTATTGACGGATAGATGCGATACGCAGTACACTACGGTTTTAACAATTTCATAGGGGCCATTCGGGATAACGAGGGATAACAATATATGGATGAACAACTTTATTACAGTAAGAACAACGTTAAGAGGATGTTCCCCCATATATTGTTATCCTTCCTTACCACTCCAACTTCTAAATGCCTCTCAAAGAAGTTACCAATAGGCCTAGTTCGTTATAACTGAAGCTCGCTGGACGCTTTTCGACTAAAAATAAAAATAACCCAGTTCGTTATATCAATAAGCTCGTTATAAACGTATTTCTGTGTGGACATTTTCTGATTATGTCGGTGTTTTAACATCCACTCACTCACCAACTTTACATTTAATGGTGTCGTAATACGATAGAAAATAAACTGCTGTGTAAGAATCGGAATTTCACGGATCAAACGCAAATGGTTTTGAATACGCCTTTGGCAACATATGTTTGTGTGAGAGCAGTGTGAGGTGGATTGGTGTGTGCGTCATTAACTTGCTTGACTGCATAGAGTCGTACCCAATAGTACACAACACTGCTCATGTTTCAAGTCACTGGTTGGCCTGTTCTGTTCTATCTGAGCCCCAGAACATAAAGGCACTCACATACACTGTTATCGTGCCTGTCAGCAACACATTATTTTAGCAGCATTTCCACTAGTGCATAAATCGAGATTCGTTTTTGAACTAACAAACATATTACCAGAGGTTACCTAAATATGTTAGCATGCTTTATCTGCCGCACTGGATAGTTAGTTAGTTAACCTTGTTGTTACCATACGGCAGGTATGATCATCGTTCAAGAAGTTTCAGGATGGGTGAGTTTCTCGAAGGCTAGATGGACCTGTATTTACGTGGCAAGCGGTTAGATTCTACTTGCAAAGTGTAGGTTAGATACATACGTGGATACTTTAAGCCAGGTTTCAACAGTATTCTAGATTGAAGGAATACAACAGGCTTCTTTAAAGTTAATCAAAAGTGACCATATTCGTGGGTGAACATTCTGGACATTATATCTAGATCCAGCCATTTATTTTATGGATTGCCAATCCTATTTGAAATCTGAAATATGCATATAGCATAATATAGTATATATCGATGATTCAACCATCTTTTGTACTGAGTCAAAAAAGAAACTTCACATTCTTTCTTCAGGGCACTATAAAAGAACAAGAGATGGTAAGATGGTTAAATTGTTATTATTGCATTGCTGAGATCTGTGTGATGTACTCGATCCACTGACAGTGCCATAATCAGTTCCATTAGGCTACACCGCCGTTCCAAAACATGGGTATACAGAATGTCAAGTCACAAGAATATAAATGCCAAATTTCTCAGTTCATTATCGTGTATGGCCGCCCCACGCATTCACCACTGCCAAACACCGTCTCCTCATCGACTGCCTGATGCTTGTGAACACCTGGTTGGGGATTCTGTGCCATTGCTCTTGCAAGGTAGCGCCAAGTTCCTGCAAATTCTGAGGTTTGTTCCTAAGACCCCGAAGCCTTCTCCCAAGTGCATCCTAAACGTGCTCTATTGGATTAAGGTCAGGGGACCTCGATGGCCAGTCCATGACGTTGATTCCAGCGTTTTGAAGGAAATTTCGTGTCAACATCGCAGTATGCGGCCGAGCATTATCATGCTGGAACTGTAGACCTGGGCCATGAGCCGCCATGAAAGGAACGAGTTCAGGGGTGAGCACCTGGTCGCGGTAAGCAGTAGCTGTGAGATTTCCTCGGATGACCAGAAGTCGGGAACGGTTGTTCCCACAGAAAGCACCCCACACCATGCAACTTCCGCCCCCGAATCTGTCGACTTCCTGTACACAACATTGGGCATACCATTCACGACGTCGTCTCCAGACTCTATGCCTGCCGTCCGCGAATCTGAGGGTAAACCTGGATTCATCGCTAAAGACGACTCGATTCCAGTCTCTCTGGGTCTGACGGAGGTGACGGTGGGCCCACAGCAGACGTTGACGTTGATGAAACGGCGTCAATATTGGCCCACGATATGGACGTCGAGAATGGAGATTGGCAGCCCGCAACCGATTTCGAATGGTCTGTGAGGACAGTCGACCTCTAAACATCTCAGCCCTGGTTCGTGTAGCCGGCAGAAATCTGTCACGTAGGTGACGTAGAACGTGGACGACCCGACCTTGGGCAATCAGAAGTGGAGCCAGTTTGTTGTAGACAACCTCGCAAGTCATACACAGTACGACGGCTGCATCCCATTCCCAATAACTGATCTTCCCGCTTGCAACATGCCAACGGCACGTTCACGTTGCACATTTGACAATCGTGGCATTTCAAGTTCCGTTAGAACTGTGGTTTGAAAGGGTTTTCAATTCTTGAGGCCACTGCAAACACGTGCATATGAAGAAAACTTCGATGCGAAGATCACGTGATCGACTGCACGTGCAAATCCTGATTTGGCACTAACGTCATTTGCACGACGAATGGATGGGTTTGAGTGGGTTTTGCTAACGTTTTTCTAGAGTCGAAAGATAGGGATCCCATTTCGGATACATAGATGTATCATCAGAGAAAAATTATTCTTTATTTTTCCAATTACATTTTGTGAAGTTTCTTTTTTGACCCAGTATATTTTGGCTTTCGAGATTTCTGGGTTAACCTGTGCGAATTCTATTTGGAAATTTCTTCGTAATACTCTCCATCGTATATAGACTGCAGCCTCGTTGTATCGCAGTAATTGACATGTCCGTAATCGGAAATAGAACTGTGAATTTATAAGGCCTATTGTATTGCGAATTCTGATTAATATGACGTATAATCAACATATTTGTGAAACATTTATTACTTGAACTTCGATAGTTTTTCAGCGTAAACCATTAGACAAACGAAGTTTTCTTACTATGGCACGCGGAACAAGCAAATGTAACGAATCTAAATAGTTATAATGTTAAAAATATTTTGGAATTTCATTATGTCATCATGTATTTAACCAAATATCTGAAACTTCTATTCATTTGGATACAAGGTAACAATAAGTTAGCAACATTTTTTGCCGCCTAAAACCTCAACATACAATTTGCTGCCGTGTGCAGGGTGAAGTTGAACAATACGTCACTTCCTGGTATAGTTGTAGGACGGAAAATATAAAAATAATCTTATAGTTGTCGCAGAATTACTCTTGGCGAAGTAAATTTTGATTCGAGCAAGATGCAATGGCGGTAGGGGTCATACTAGTTTCAAAATGTTCCAGAACTTACTTCAAAGATGAATATTTTTATATTTCTACGATTAGACATGACATTCGAATGATATCAATGACTTTTCATGAACGATGAATATTCTTGTGCGTAATTTGCATATGTAAACAGCCGCTGCGGGGCGTGGTGTTTCTGCTTCTCCGATGTTTTCACGTGCCTGATGAATGCCGCGATTCAACGAAGTCCGCATATACTTAGCCACATTCAACTGTCATCATGCTTGGGGCAATCTATTCAGACTGCAGGCCGCATTTGTCAATTTGTCTGTTATCTAACCTTTGTCATTAATGTTAGGATTCACAGTGGTGTTACATCTTCCATGCAGGCATGTTACGTTTGTCTGTTATCTAACCTTTGTCTGTTGCAGAGAAAACTACCAAAGCTGGAATGATGCCACTGATTTTAAAAGTGTTGATCCTCCTGTTCCTTGTTGCGTTCAGCGACAGCAGTAACATCACAGTATCATCGTCGGCAACTCATAGAAATGTCTCCTCACCACCACCAGCAAAGCCAAGGAATCATAACAGACCAGGAATCGTCACCGCCGCCACAGTAGAAAGAACAGCATTTTATGTTAATCTTATCCTAAAGCCCATCATTTGTTTTTCTGGTTTGGTGATGAACGTTATTGGATGTTTCGTCCTTCTACACAAATCGTTACGTCACTCATCCTACCGTTATCTGCTGGGTCTATTAATAGCTGACTGTGGGTTCCTCCTCTGTGGAATCCTGCGCATGCCCACGGATATATCAGCGGAATATGACATCATGTATTCTAATTACTTGTCATCTGTTCTTGATATTCCAACCAAGCACTACATAGAACTCGCCTTTTCCAAAGTGTCTGCAATCACCATCTGTATTTTGGCTCTTGAGAGACTGATTGCTATATCCTTTCCGCTCAAGGCAAAGACTTTCTTCCTTGCTCGGTATTCGGGCAAGATAAGCGTTGCTCTGTTTTTCATGGTATTTATGTTGTATGTTCCGAAACTATTTCAAACGCACTTTGTTTGGAGTTTCAACAGACCATTAAATCGGTCTGCATTTATCATTCAGAAAATAACCTACAGCGAACCGACGCTGTCATTTATGACAAATTACGACAAGTTCGTATTTAACATACTGATGATATACATTACACCGTGTCTTCTTCTGGTATTGAACATTGGTATCTGGGTTCAATTAGCTGTAATCAGACGTCGACGAAAGTTCCTCTTCGGTACTGCTGAACAGGAACAGTGGAAAGTGACCTTGACCTTGATGACGATTTCAGTGTTTTTTGTAGTCGTGTATATTCCGTTAATCTCTGTAAATGTTCTCGAAATACATAATCCACGGCGATTTAGTCGTAGAGGTCCGGAACGCCATTTCAGAAGCCTGGTAAACCATTTGTCGTCTCTCGGCTGGACCATTAACTCCGCTAACGACTTCATCATCTACGTCATCACCAACGTCAAGTTCAGAGTCACCTTAACAAATATGTTTTGTTCAAAAAAAGCACAAAGGGACAACGTCAGCACAAACACGCCGAGTCTGGATCAGCATGGCCAATAGTTCATCACACGGTAAACAATCTTCACCAATAGAGCCCAGCGAAAGAGGGGCGGTGAGGTAGTCCCGTGGTCGCCCGTCACAGGAATGTCCGAGTTTGACTTTCTACATGGGTATAAAATTGGCAACCCCCCTTTGATGCTCCGCCGTGGTAGTGATGGAATATTTCTAAACCAGCTAACCCCAAGAAACACGGTATAATGGTAGCACCTAGTAACTACACAATACTAGGGAAATATGCCATAGCATCCCAACGTAGAGAAGAGAGCAGGATATCGATTGGGCATGCAGACAGACTCAATACGTTGGTGGTTTATGATAATTATTACATTGAGTCTATTTAGTGTAAATGTTGTCTCGTTCCCTATTATGCCGTAGTTGGTCAATCTATGAATTGTTCCAATAAAGTATTCACATTGGAATCTATGGTCATAATAAATTGATTGATTAATTGATTGCTGTTTAATGCTGCACTCAGCAATATCCCAGTAATATGGCGGCGATCTGCAAATAATCGAGTCTGGACCAGACACTCCAGTGATCAACATCATGAGCATCGATTGGGGCAGAATGAGATATGTCAAGCCACCCGAGCGCTTTTATTATGTGTGCATGAGCGAGTTTACTTTTACGCCGGTTTTAGCAATAGTCCAGTAATATGACGCGGGTGACACCAGAAATTGGTTTGACACTTTGCACACACGTGGGGAATCGAACCTAGGTCTTCGGCGTGAAGAGCGTACACTGTAACACCACTAGGCTACCCCATTACCCCGTGCCTAGTATAAGGAGAGATTAGTTGTGGTATGAGAACCCTGAAGAACTCCGTCCTGGGCGGCATGGGACATCAGCAACAGCAGCCCTGATCCATAGATCACCAATGGTAATAGGTGTGACCGACCTTCAAAGGACATCATATTGTATTTCAGTTGACGTTTCCAGGTAGGGAATACGTTCCATTACTACAAAATCATTTGCAGTGAGGAAAGTATGAGTTAGCTGTGGGTTTCAAAGATCCCTAAATCTGATAAAAACAATATTTCAGTCTCATGTCTTGCAATAATCTAGCTCCATTTGAAGCTTATCCAGAAAGGTTTTTGCATCGAATTGCGACAATGGTTGATGAATAAAAAATTAAAAATATCATTTTAATGATCCTCGGGTTTTCCATGAGAATCGCAGATCTTACCAATCACCCCTCGCAAGTTCATAACTAGCTCTAAATCCCTGCAGTTAATGTAATTAAAGGAAGTGTCAGTAAAACATACACATAAAGAACATACATGTAGTTAAGCACTACCTAACGTATCTCACGATTGAATGAGCCCCGATCTTAACATCTTGGGACATGTTTGATCGTCTTGTGCAACAAAGAATCTTCCTGCACAGAACTTGGCCCAGTTGGAAGCTGCTTTACACGAGGAATGGCGTAGACTGTCCCTTCAGAGGATCAGGAGGCTGACAGAGGGTATGAGGAGAAAAGTGCGGCTGTCATACAGTCACATGGAGGTTACACTCGGTACTGACCTTCAATCGTATAAGACACGCAAAATGACAGTTTGAATGTTCACATTCACCAATATATTCAACATTAAGCATTCCAGGGCCATACTTGTACAGACATGGTTTGTGTGGAAATCAGTGTTTTTTTTCTATCAATTTGTCGTTTTTCATGAGTCAACGGATCATACGGGTCAGAAAACTCCTTTTTATATACGTGTTGAAAACATATCACTGCTAAAATACAGGGGTGCTTCATTAAGTTCTTTGTGTATATATGAGGACAAGCCACGTCATAACATGGTGCACGTCTTTCTACAACTGAAGTAGAGGCAGTGGGGTAGCATAATGGTTAAAGCCTCCGCTCGTCACGCTGAAGACCCTGGGTCGATTTCCCCACATGTGTACAATGTGTGAAGCCTATTTCTGGTGTCCCACGCAGTGATATTGCTGGAATACACAATTGCAATACGTCTTAGATTTGTACGGGCTGTACAGTGATCTGATGTTCTGTATTTTGCTGTATTAGGCATGCGACAAACCTGTGATCGGGTGTTCGCATCCGGTACTAGCAATGTTGCTGTTTAAGATATCGAAAACCTACACCAGTATTATGAATTAAGATCGGGAAGCCTAACTCTCTCCCGCTCAATGTTTCTGAACAACTGAATATAACTGATATATTCCAATACCCGACAATTCAGTTGGCCTAACATTCGGTCTTGGCAGCATCTGGATGCTGGGTATCCCATTGTGTCGGGACAAGTGAGCTAGTTATAAGTCCTCTTAAACAGCATTATCATTGTACCACAGACTCTAAGCTTTATTTGACGGGAATTTCCAAGGTGACAGAAAAACGATATAATATAGGTACTGTCCTGAAAAGTGATTTTCACCACGTGAATATACTGGTAACAGCACATAAGTTCACAGTGTGATGATTTGTACTGTTCTGCCATTCTGTGTGAGCAAAGAAATCTGAAAAAATGTAAAGAAAACCCCAACCTTCACTATATCCCATAGTAATGACGTTGGTGACGATAATGCCCACCCTGCTAGTGTTTCCTGGGATGGTACGTAGTGGAGTTCAAACAATCATTGCATCTAGCCGCATCTACGCCGCACTTAGCAATATTCCATCTATGTGGTGGCAGTCCGTACATGGAGCTTCATCTAGGAATTTGGGTATATACAGTATAAGAATGACAGTATCTATCAACACATTCGCCAATACCTTCAATCGGTGGAACTAATTCCTGAAGGCAGGCAGTGATGTTTATGTGTAATGACTTCCCCTGTTTATCAGACTGAGGTAATGTTAAAGCATTAACGCAGTAAATGCAGCCAAGCCCTTGGGACACCACAGACTTTTTGAGGTATCAGTCAGCAATAATTCTCTATACTGTACAAACAGTCCAGCAATCAACAGTTATATGGACGGTAGGGAAAAGGGGATAGGTCATGTGTTGAACTACAGATCACGATGTCACGTGGTACATATTAAGGGTGGATCGAGTGGTTGAACACGGGAGACATATCAACCTGATAATATCACTAAACTAAGCTGCCTATCTGTAGACAATGGTATCACAAACAGTTTCGCCACTTGAACACGTGTCAGAAAAACGGTCGCGTGTTCATAAAATCTTTCTTTCCGCACTTCAAACATTTATCCTTCTAAGGCCATTTAAGGAGAAATAACACTGTGTAACGCTTGTGTCCTAGAAAGGAGCTCAGAGATATAATTTCATACAAGAAGTAACGTATCTGAGCAAAGTGTTAGACATTAATTGTTCTTGGTTTGTCACTGGACGCCTGTTAGAACTGTAAGTAAGGCTAATCGGAGGGGGTGAGAAAACTAAATATGTCGGTCTCTGTATTTCTCGAGTAATATCATGAAGAACATTTAGATAAGTAATGGCACCTCAGGGTACTTGCTTGTGTCCCACCTGATCTGTTTCTCTGTGCGTAAGAGTTGGCGTGTTAGATCAGATTATTTATATCAAAGGAACAAACGACCCCTTGCAAAAGGTTCACTCTCAGGTACGTTCATGACCTTAGCCGTGTCTCTTCTCAGAAAGATCTATACATATACACTTCCAAAACAGTAGGGGAACTTCATTGTTACTTTACGATTGAAAGAATTGGGACATATATCGGAGTTAATCAATGTTGATATGATGATAATGAATGTTTTGAGAGTGCATCACCACTTGCACTTCCTTATGACCATAGTTGTTTGTACAGTAATCGCTCTTGAAAAAATGATTGGTGTATGACGTGAAATTTGGATTTGTACGATTTTCATTTTCGAACAAAAAACCTGGCAAGAAACAAACATGACATCTCATGCACGTGTATAGGGCTACTGCGTTGTGCACGTGCATTCCATGTGTTGTTGTGGTAAATGGTTGGTGGGAAATGAACGGGTGGGAAAATGACCGGGTGGGGAAATGACCGGGTGGGGAAAATGACCGGGTGGGGAAATGACCGGGTCGGGGGAAAATGACCGGGTCGGGAAAATGACCGGGTGGGGAAAATGACCGGATGGGGAAATGACCGGGTGGGGAAATGACCGGGTCGGAAATCGACTTGGTGGGTAAAATGACCAGGTCAGGTGGGGAAATGACTGGATCCCGTGTTGTGTTTAGGGGTGTTTGATAAAGGGAAATGGTGGTGCGTTCATTAGATGCCTTTCTTTAAAAGGTTTGTTAACGCTTATACTTACTATCCGAATGGAACGTTCATGTTCCTCTACTTCTTTATCAGAGTGTATATTCACAACGTCAAACACTGGCTGTAAGTGAGTGAGTGAGTGAGTTATTATTTAGCGTCACATCGGCAATATTTCAGCCATATCGTGACGAGAACAATCTAGTTTATATCAATAGGAAAATCAATAAGGTTAGAACATAAATACCTGCCATCGAAGGACAGTAAAAATACTAGAACATCAAAGCTATATAAATTTAAAACTAGTACGCTAACGTAAAATGAAATCTCTATAGACAGTACAAAATAAAAACGGGCTATAGATCACCAACAACTGAAGGTAGATCACCATACCAGGGACCATGGGGACTTACAGTACCTTTGCTACCTGCATGGACGCTGGATTTACACCATCCCTTCAGCCATTGGTGATTGAAGACAAATCTAGCCATACATTAAAAGTACACATATTCTACGATTAAAAAAGTGGCAAATTTAAATCTACTTTAAATGTGTTGGGACTTACGTACCCTCTCAGGAGTACAATAATTTTACAATACTTCAACCCCCTTTGAGGGTACAGCCATTAACAATCGAAGTTGATTATCTAAACTACCAATCATAAAACTTTATCTATTTAGAAAACATATATCAAAATTCATTTAACAAATCTATCTCTTTTAAAAATCAATGATTAAATGATAATTAACTTTATTAAAAAGGTCCTTTACTGTTTTGATATTGAAATATTTATCCCTTATGATGGAAAATTCAACACAGTCAAGCAGGATATGCTTGGCCGTGACACTCTCATCACAAGGGATACAAAACGGAGGATCCTCACCTTTCAATAGATAGACATGAGTATATCGTGTGTGGGCAATACGACATCGTCGCATGATGACCTCTTCAAATCTGGACTGACAACCCAAATAGGTACAACCAATATAGGGTTTTATTTCATGTAATTTATTAATACCTACTTGGGTGTCCCACTTCTTCTGCATCAGATCACGGATATAAGATCTAATCAGAGCTTTGCAATCAGAGTATGGAATAAGAAGTGGTGTCACAGATTTGTTCAGTGCCGCTTTGGCAGCAAGATCAGCCATTGTATTCCCAGAAATGCCAACATGGCTGGGTAACCAACAAAAGACGATGTCGCATTGGCCAGTAGCAAGCTCATTATACAATTTAATAATTTCTAATAAAAGTGGTTGTTTAAAGAAAGGGTTTTAATAGCCTGAAGACACGAAAGAGAATCGGAAAATATTATGCATTGTTTGTATTTACGGTGTTTATTAATATATTTAAGAGCTGTTAATATGGCGTTAGCTTCTGCTGTGAAAATAGAGCCTTTATTTGGTAGTCGAGAAGATATTGTTCTGGATCCATTGACAGTGGCACATCCCACCGCGCCACCATCCTTGGACCCGTCTGTAAATAAGGATGTGTATGTATGATATTTCATTTTTAATTGATTATATTCTTGTTTATATTGTAATTCATTAGTTTCAGATTTCTTAAACTTTGTCAGAGTTAGGTCAACTTCAGGCCTCACCAGTTGTCAAGGAGAAGAAAGAAGACGGGAAGCAAGCTATAGTGTCCAGCTCAATGCCGGCAGCAGATATAAATGGTTTAATTCTTAGCCCAAGAGGCGGAACAAGAGAAGACTTTTTGTTGTATAAATCCTCATAAAGAGGATTGAAAACACAGTTAAACGCAGGATTCGACTCGTTAGAATAGAGTTTTGTTATGTACTGTAATGATAGTTTGATACGACATTGGTTAAGGGATGGCTCATCAGCCTCAACAAAAAGACTGTCAATAGGAGAGGTTCTGAAGGATCCAAGACAAAGTCTTAGGCCTTGGTGGTGGACAGAATCAAGTAGTTTTAAGTTGCTTTTGCAGGTTCCACCATATACGATGGAGCCATAATCAAGTTTCGAGCGGACCAATGATCGATATAGGTGGAGGAGGGTAGCTTGATCCCCTCCCCACTTTGAGTTGGAAACAACTTTCAACAAATCAAGGGCCTTCAGGCATTTAGCCTTAAGGGATTTAATATGCGGCAAAAAAGTTAAATGGGAGTCGAAAATCATACCCAAGAACTTGGCCTCCTTGACAACTTTGATCGGAGTGCCATTTAAAGATAGTGGTGGGTCTGTATGCGGCTTATATTTTCTACAAAAGTGTAGACAATTTGTTTTAGACTTGGAAAATTTAAAACCGTTTTCAAGACACCATTTATTTATTTATTTAAACACAATGCAATTGCCGTTCAATAGTATGCATATTTTTACCACGACAAGAAATATTAAACTCATCCACAAAAAGTGATCCATCAATTGAATCGTTTAAAACCTTGGATAAACTGTTGATCTTGATACTACATAAAGTTACATACAAAATACTGCCTTGAGGGACACCCTGATCCTGATTGTAATGATCAGACAGGGTTGAACCCACTCGGACTTGAATTTGCCTGTCTTTTAAAAACTGTGATATAAAAAGAGGCAAACGGCCTCTCAAACCGAAATCATGTAAATCCTTCAAAATGCCATGCTTCCAGGTCGTATCATAAGCTTCCTCAAGATCAAAGAAAATTGATACAGCATGTTGTTAATTTTACGATTGCATTTTTAACAAAGGATTATAAGCGTACCAAACGATCAATGGTACTGCGATTTTTCCTGAAACCACATTGAATATTGGTTATAAGGTTATTGGTTTCAAGATACCAAGTTAATCTATTATTCACCATACGTTACATGGTTTTACAAACACAGCTAGTTAGAGAGATCGGTCTGTTATTCGACGGATCAGTATGATCCCTGCCAGGTTTTGGTATTGGGACTACAATGGCATTACGCCATGAAGGAGGAAATTCTCCAGACGTCCATATTTGGTCAAATATATCAAAAAGTGTCATCAGACATGGTTCCGGTAAGTGTTTCAGTAGCTGGTAATGAATATTGTCATCACCCGATGCAGTGTCATGAGCTTACTCAAGAGCAGTATGTAGCTCATGTAATGAAAACACTTCATTATAATCCTCACCGTTGTTTGATTCGAAATTAAGTTTTGTCTTTTCCTGTTGTTTCTGATATCTCTGAAACTCAGGGACATAATTTGCCGATGATGAAGTTTTGGCAAGAGTTTCGCCAATTTTATTTGCAATGTTGCATTTGTCAGTTATTAAATTGTCACCATCTTTAAGATGATGAACAGCAGATTTGGAGCCTTTGCCTTTTATTCTCTGAACCATGTTCCACACCTTAGACAGAATTAATTTTGGAGACATAGTTTCTCCAAGATTGGCGCTTGTTTTGCTTATATGCCCGTCGTGCCTGGGCACTGGTAATGTTAACATTGTTCAAATTATGAACAGTAGGATGTCGGCGAAAATATTTTCTGCCTTCTTCCTACATTTCCTGGCTTGTTTGCATTCATTGTTAAACCATGGTTTACCAATGTGAGGATTTGCAGAGGACTTAGGAATTGTTTGGTCAGCAATTTCATTCAGTTCAGCGGAAAACAGCTGTATTGGATCTGATACATTATTAAAGTTGTCCGGTATTATTTTGTCCACACGCATTATTTCAAATAAGGACCAGTTGGCCTTGGAGAAATTCCACCGTGATGAAGGTGGATCGCTTTCAGGACTGTAGGGAAGTGATCGCTTCCACAAAGGTCATCATGAACAGACCATTCAAACTCGTTGTAAACATTAGCATCTGCGAGGGACAGATCAAGTGAAGAATAGGTTCCTGTAGCAGGGTGCAAATAGGTGCTCGATTCATCATTAAACACACATAAATTATTATCAGAAATATAATCTTCAATTACCTTACTTACCTTTATTGCTTGTACTTGTACTGCCCCACAGAGGGTTGTGCCCGTTCAGATCGCCCATGATAATACAGGGCTTAGGTAGTTGTTCATATAGATTCTGAAGATCAGATTGTCGAAGAGCAGATGAAGGTGGAATGTACAGTGAGCATAGGGTAAATGCAATTTGCAAAGTAAGGCGAATAGCTACAGCTTGAAGATTAGTTTTCAGGTGAACGTCACTATGAATGATATTATTTCTGACTAGTATAGTAGCACCTCCAGTTGCTTTATCTCCTGGAGGAGAAAATGAGTGATGACACTTGTACTGCCTTAACTCAAATGTATCAGTATGTTTGAGATTCGTTTCTTGTAGACAGAATGCTGACGGTTTAAAATCCTGGATTAACAATTGTATTTCATTAAAATTATTTAGTTCTCTGCAATTCCATTGAATTATATTTGATAAGTGACTCATGGTGGTTCAGTGGGTAATCTCTCACGCGGACGTGATGGAGAAGAACTCCTCACAGAACTCTGTGATGATGGAGTTATGACCATGTCTAGAGCACTGTAGGTGTTCTGGACAGGCACCTCTGACTGAGAGGAATTCCTGGACGATTGTTTCCTGTTTAACATCCTTTTTTCACGTTTTGTTATATTAGTAGCTGCTGCTTGTTGTGGGATTTGTTGTGACGGCGTCTGACTCTCTGCCTGGGATGTTGAAGGTGCCTGAGATGTTTGACTGTCAGTTGGATCTTGCTCGATGACTGGTGTAGTTGGCATGGGGCGAACAGATTTGACCCATGTCAACTCTGTTTGACATGATGTAGATGAAATCTGATTTGACCGTGTGACAGCAGCGGAAAAGTTTAGTGTTGATGGAGTAGCTGATTGAGTTATCAGTTTTTTAGCCTCTCCAAAGGAAATGTTTTGTTCATACTTAAGTTTAAGGATTTTTTATTCTGTTTGCCAAACAGGACCTAGTTTTGAGGATGCCAAATGTTGGCCATCACAGTTTACACATTTGAGTGCTTGTTGGCAATCAGGATTCTCATGATTGTCACCGCAGCGTTGGCAAACCGTATCACGAGTGCAGTTCTTGGAGCCACGGCCAAACTTCTGACATCTAAAGCACCGGAGTGGATTGGGGACATACACCTCCACTCCGATGTTGACATAACCAGCTTTGATTGACTGTGGTATTGTGGACCGCGCAAAAGTGAACAAGTAGGTATTTGTTTGTTCAATGGTTGAATCTGACCTTTTTCTGGTGAAACGTTTCACCGAAGACACTCCTTGAACTTTCAATTCTGCTGCTATGTCTTGTTCCGACATGTCGGACAAGGAACAATGGCTCTGCAGGAGTTAAGAAACACTGGCTGTATGGCAAGAAGAACAACTTCAGCTTTTCCTCTCTGTCGAGCAGTACTGAGCAAACTGTTAGATTTTGTTAGTGTTAAAGGAACTGGACCTGTTGCGATCACTACCAGTTTATGGCTATTTTGCATTTTGTCGCCAACAGTTCTGTTTCTGCAGAAGTACAAGACTCTTTATCCTCTGACGCGACATTTTGAATCTACACTCGCAAATGCCAGAAACCAGGTCGAATCTTGACGAACGCACGTGCAGAACGTGTTTCGCGCCGGTCATCCGACCGCTGTGCCTCCGTCGGTAAAGACGTCAACGTGGACACATAACAACGTGGTTGTTTCTTAAAGAACCATTTCAAGAGATGGTTTCTAAACAACCATCAAGCTACACACAAGTCGACTGTGATACACCGCAGATCAGCATCGATATGGGATCACATAGATCAGCATCGATATGGAATCACATAGATCAACATTGATATAGGATCATATAGATCAGCATCTATATGGAATCACATAGATCAGTCTCTATATGGGATCATATAGATCACAATCGAGATGGGATTACATAGATCACCATCGATATGGGATCACATAGATTAACATTGATATGGGATCACATAGATCAGTCTTGATCAATATCGACGATACCAGATTGACGTTTGGCAGGCAGCTCATTTTGTTCCATGTAGTAACCTTGCGGGGAAGTATTGCTTCACTGAGTGGTACCTGGAATACAAGGGATACATCGGATTAATTTACCCGAGCAACGCAAATACGTTTAACTTTTGAACACTTGAAACCCCGATCCCCGAGCCATAATGACCAACCATCAACGACAAACGTGTGCGGAGCTTGAAAGGAATACCTTATACAATATCTTGTCACCAGGCCCTATAACTATGGAGGCTCAGAACGTGTCAGCAACCTCTTGTATATCAACACGAGCTACTCATTTGTTCATCTCGTGTTTACAGGAGCATTGAGAGTACAAAGATAAATTCAGAAACGTCAACCCTGTTGTTTAGGATTATATACTTTATCTATATGTATATTCAGCACTTTTTGGCTGGGCAAATATCTACAAACTCTTAATGTGCATTAAACACTTGAAAACAATTTGGAAAGAAGAATTCTTAAACAACTAACACGTGACACACCCGTGAAGAGAGTGTATATATAACCACAACCACATGGGTTTGTATTCAGACTGCAATCATGAAGCTAACGCTGTATGCTGCTGTCATCGTCCTGGCTGGGATAGTCACAGGTATGTGTTCATGTGTTCACGGTTAGATCATCGATTCTCTAGTTTTCCTAAAGGTCATGAAAGTCTCACCCTCAACTATAGTGGAGAGTTATCGGAACGTATACCCTGGAGATTATCGAGGATATGAAAGTCACCTTTGTCAATAATTAGTATATAATTCGTCTTAACTGACATAACCTTCACAAATGAATCTGCGGGTTAGTATATGACGTGCCCTGATTTGAATGAAGCATTTTGTTATATGAATGGTGTCAATCTGCGTTATGAACAATCATGTTTTTATGTCAAAGGTGTCCACCTGCGATATGAACAATCATGTTGTTGTGTCAATTGTGTCCAACTGCGATATGAACAATCATGTTGTTGTGTCAATGGTGTCCACCTGCGCTATGAACAATCATGTTGTTGTGTCAGTGGTGTCCACCTTCGATATCAATAATCATGTCGTTGTGTCAATGGTGTCTAGATGCGATATGAACAACCATGTTGTTGTGTCAATGGTGTCTAGATGCGTTATGAACAATTATGTTGTTGTGTCAATGGTGTCCATCTGCGATATGAAGAATCATGTTGTTGTGTCACTGGTGTCCATCTGCGATATGAACAATCATGTTGTTGTGTCAATGGTGTCCACCTGCGCTTTGAACAATCATGTTGTTGTGTCAGTGGTGTCTAGATGCTTTATGAACAATTATGTTGTTGTGTCAATGGCGTCCACCTGTGACATGTACATCCATTTTGTTATATCAGTGGTGTCTAGATGGCATATGAACAAACATGTTGTTGTGTCATTGGTGTCCACCTGCGATATGAACAATCATGTTGTGTCAATGGTGTCCACCTCCGATATGTACATCCATGTTGTTATGTCAGTGGTGTCTAGATGCGATATTAAAAATCATGTTGTTGTGTCAATGGTGTCTAACTGCGATATGGACAATAAGGTTGTTGTGTCAATTGTGTCCAAAGACAATATGAACAATCAGGTTGTTGTGTCAATGCTGTCCATCTGCGATATGAACAATCATGTTGTTATGTCAATGGTGTCCACCTGCGATATGAACAACCATGATGTTATGTCAATGGTGTCCACCTGCGATATGAACAACCATGTTGTTGTGTCAATGGTGTCTAGATGCGATATGTACAATCAAGCTGTTGTGTCAATGATGTCCATCAACGATATTAACAATCATGTTGTTATGTCAATGATGTCCACCTGCGATGAGAACAATCATGTTGTTATGTCAGTGGTGTCTAGGTGCGATATGAACAATCATGTTGTTGTGTCAGTGGTGTCCACCTGCTCTTTGAACAACCATGTTGTTGTGTAAATGGTGTCCACCTGTGACATATACATCCATTTTGTTATGTCAGTGGAGTCTAGATGGAATATGAACAAACATGTTGTTGTGTCATTGGTGTCCACCTGCGATATGAACAATCATGTTGTGTCAATGGTGCCCACCTGTGACATGTACATCCATTTTGTTATGTCAGTGGTGTCTAGATGGAATATGAACAAACATGTTGTTGAGTCAATGGTGTCCACCTGTGATATGAACAATGATGTTGTGTCAATGGTGCCCACCTGTGACATGTACATCCATTTTGTTATGTCAGTGGTGTCTAGATGGAATATGAACAAACATGTTGTTGAGTCATTGGTGTCCACCTCCGATATTTACATCCATGTTGTTATGTCAGTGGTGTCTAGATGCGATATTAACAATCATGTTGTTGTGTCAATGGTGTCCACCTCCGATATGAACAACAATGTTGTGATGTCAATGGACTCAACCTGCGATATGAACAACCATGTTGTTATGTCAGTGGTGTCTATATGCGATATGAACAATCATGTTGTTGTGTCAATGGTGTCCACCTGCGATATGAACAACCATGTTGTTATGTCAATGGTGTCTAGATGCGATATGAACAATCATCCTGTTGTGTCAATGGTGTCCACCTCCGATAAGTACATCCATGTTGTTATGTCAGTGGTGTTTAGATGTGATATTAACAAGCATGTTTTTTTGTCAATGGTGTCCAACTGCGATATGGCCAATCAGGTTGTTGTGTCAATTGTGTCCAACTGCAATATGAAAAATCAGGCTGTTGTGTCAATAGTGTCCATCTGCGATATGAACAATCATGTTGTCATGTCAATGGTGTCTAGAGGCGATATTTACATCCATGTTGTTATGTCAGTGGTGTCTAGATGCGATATGAACCAGCATGTTGTTGTGTCAATGGTGTCCACCTGTGATATGAACAATGATGTTGTGTCAATGGTGCCCACCTGTGACATGTACATCCATTTTGTTATGTCAGTGGTGTCTAGATGGAATATGAACAAACATGTTGTTGAGTCATTGGTGTCCACCTCCGATATTTACATCCATGTTGTTATGTCAGTGGTGTCTAGATGCGATATTAACAATCATGTTGTTGTGTCAATGGTGTCCACCTCCGATATGAACAACAATGTTGTGATGTCAATGGACTCAACCTGCGATATGAACAACCATGTTGTTATGTCAGTGGTGTCTATATGCGATATGAACAATCATGTTGTTGTGTCAATGGTGTCCACCTGCGATATGAACAACCATGTTGTTATGTCAATGGTGTCTAGATGCGATATGAACAATCATCCTGTTGTGTCAATGGTGTCCACCTCCGATAAGTACATCCATGTTGTTATGTCAGTGGTGTTTAGATGTGATATTAACAAGCATGTTTTTTTGTCAATGGTGTCCAACTGCGATATGGCCAATCAGGTTGTTGTGTCAATTGTGTCCAACTGCAATATGGAAAATCAGGCTGTTGTGTCAATAGTGTCCATCTGCGATATGAACAATCATGTTGTCATGTCAATGGTGTCTAGAGGCGATATTTACATCCATGTTGTTATGTCAGTGGTGTCTAGATGCGATATTAACCAGCATGTTGTTGTGTCAATGGTGTCCACCTGCGATATGAACAACCATGTTGTTATGTCAATGGTGTCTAGATGCGATATTTACATCAATGTTGTTATGTCAATGGTGTCTAGATGCTATATGAACATCCACGTTCTTGTGTCAATGGTGTCCACCTGCGGTATGAACAATCATGTTGTTGTGTCAATGGTGTCCATCGCGCTATGAAAAATCATGTTGTTGTGTCAATGGTGTCCACCTGTGATATGAACAATCATGTTGTTGTGTCAATGGTGTCCACCTGCGATATGAACAATCATGTTGTTGTGTCAAAGGTGTCCACCTTCGATGTGTACATCCATGTTATTATCTCATGGTGTCCACCTGCGATATGAACAATCATGTTCTCGTGTTAATGGTGTCCACCTGCGATATCAACAACTATGATGTTGCGTCAATGGTGTCCATCTGCGATGTGAACAATCATGTTGTTATGTCAGTGGTGCCTAGAAGCAATATGGACAACCATGTTCCTATCTCAATGGTGTCCACCTGCGATATGAACAATCATGTTGTTGTGTCAATGGTGTCCAACTGCCAGTTGAACAATCATGTTGTTATGTCAGTGGTGTCCAGCTGCGATATGAACAATCATGTTATTGTGTCAATGGTGTACACCTGCCATATAAACAATCATGTTGTTGTGTCATGATGTCCACCTGCGATATGAACAATCATGTTGTTCTGTCATGGTGTCCACCTGCGATATGAACAATAATGTTGTTTTGTAATGGTGTCCACCTCCGATATGTACATCCATGTTGTTATGTCATGGTGTCCACCTGCGATATGAACAATCATGTTGTTCTGTCATGGTGTCCACCTGCGATATGAACCATAATGTTGTTTTGTTAATGGTGTCCACCTCCGATATGTACATCCATGTTGTTATGTCATGGTGTCCACCTGCGATATGAACAATCATGTTGTTATGTCATGGTGTCCACCTGCGATATGAACTATAATGTCGTTGTGTCAATGGTGTTCACCTGCGTTATGAACAATCATGTTGTTGTGTCAGTGGTGTCCACCTGGGATATGAACTACCATGTTGTTGTGTCAATGGTGTCCACCTGCGATATGAACAATCATGTTTTTTGTGTCAATGGTGGCCACCTGCGATATGTACATCCATGTTGTTATGTCATGGTGTCCACCTGCGATAAGAACAATCATGTTGTTGTGTCAGTGGTGTCCACCTGCGATATGAACAATCATGTTGATGTGTCAATGGTGTCCACCTGCGATATGAACAATCATGTTGTTGTGTCAATGGTGTCCATCTGCCATATGAACAATCATGTTGTTATGTCAATGGTGTCTAGAGGCGATATTTACATCCATGTTGTTATGTCAGTGGTGTCTAGATGCGATATGAACCAGCATGTTGTTGTGTCAATGGTGTCCACCTGTGATATGAACAATGATGTTGTGTCAATGGTGCCCACCTGTGACATGTACATCCATTTTGTTATGTCAGTGGTGTCTAGATGGAATATGAACAAACATGTTGTTGAGTCATTGGTGTCCACCTCCGATATTTACATCCATGTTGTTATGTCAGTGGTGTCTAGATGCGATATTAACAATCATGTTGTTGTGTCAATGGTGTCCACCTGCGATATGAACAACCATGTTGTTGTGTCAATGGTGTCCACCTGCGATATGTACAACCATGTTGTTATGTCAGTGGTGTCTATATGCGATATGAACAATCATCATGTTGTTGTGTCAATGGTGTCCACCTGCGATATGAACAACCATGTTGTTATGTCAATGGTGTCTAGATGCGATATGAACAATCATCCTGTTGTGTCAATGGTGTCCACCTCCGATAAGAACAATCATGTTGTTATGTCAGTGGTGTTTAGATGTGATATTAACAAGCATGTTTTTGTCAATGGTGTCCAACTGCGATATGAACAATCATGTTGTTGTGTCAATGGTGTCCACCTGCGATATGAAAAATCATGTTGTTGTGTCAATGGTGTCCACCTGCGATATGAACAATCATGTTGTCATGTCAATGGTGTCTAGAGGCGATATTTACATCCATGTTGTTATGTCAGTGGTGGCGATGCGATATGAACATCCATGTTGTTTGTCAATGGTGTCCACCTGCGATATGAACAAACCATGTTGTTATGTCAATCAATGGTGTCTGCGATGCGATATTTACATCAATGTTGTTATGTCAATGGTGTCTAGATGCTATATGAACATTCATGTTCTTGTGTCAATGGTGTACACCTGCGGTATGAACAATCATGTTGTTGTGTCAATGGTGTCCACCTGCTATGAACAATCATGTTGTTGTGTCAATGGTGTCCACCTGCGATATGAACAATCATGTTGTTGTGTCAATGGTGTCCACCTGCGATATGAACAATCATGTTGTTGTGTCAATGGTGTCCAGATGCGATATGTACATCCATGTTGTTATGTCAATGGTGTCCACCTGCGATATGAACAATCATGTTCTCGTGTTAATGGTGTCACCTGCGATATGTATGATGTTGCGTCAATGGTGTCCATCTGTGAACAATCATGTTGTTATGTCAGTGGTGCCTAGAAGCAATATGGACAACCATGTTGTTGTGTCAATGGTGTCCACCTGCGATATGAACAATCATGTTGAACAATCAATGGTGTTGTGCCAGTGTGAACAATCATGTTGTTATGTCCAGTGGTGTCCAGCTGCGATATGAACAATCATGTTATTGTGTCAATGGTGTACACCTGCCATATAAACAATCATGTTGTTATGTCATGATGTCCACCTGCGATATGAACAATCATGTTGTTTGTTGTGTCAATGATATGAACCATAATGTTGTTTTGTTAATGGTGTCCACCTCCGATATGTACATCCATGTTGTTATGTCATGGTGTCCACCTGCGATATGAACAATCATGTTGTTGTGTCATGGTGTCCACCTGCGATATGAACAATAATGTTGTTTTGTTAATGGTGTCCACCTGCGATATGTACATCCATGTTGTTATGTCATGGTGTCCACCTGCGATATGAACAATCATGTTGTTATGTCATGGTGTCCACCTGCGATATGAACAATGATGTTGTTGTGTCAATGGTGTTCACCTGCGATATGAACAATCATGTTGTTGTGTCAATGGTGTCCACCTGCGATATGAACTACCATGTTGTTGTGTCAATGGTGTCCTCCTGCGATATGAACAATCATGTTTTTGTGTCAATGGTGTCCACCTGCGATATGTACATCCATGTTGTTATGTCATGGTGTCCACCTGCGATAGAACAATCATGTTGTTGTGTCAGTGGTGTCCACCTGCGATATGAACAATCATGTTGTTGTGTCAATGGTGTCCACCTGCGATATGAACAATCATGTTGTTGTGTCAATGGTGTCCAACTGCCATATGAACAATCATGTTGTTATGTCAATGGTGTCCACCTGCGATATGAACAATCATGTTGTTGTGTTAATGGTGTTCACCTGCGATATCAATAATCATGTTATTGTGTGTTGTGTCAGTGGTGTACACCTGCCATATAAACAATCATGTTGTTGTGTCAATGGTGTCCACCTGCGATATGTACATCCGTGTTGTAATGTCATGATTTCCACACGCGATATGAACAATAATGTTTTTGTGTCAATGATCTCCACCTGCGATATGAACAATCATGTTTTTGTGTCAATGGTGTCCACCTGCGATATGTACATCCATGTTGTTATCTCATGGTGTCCACCTGCGATATGAACAATCATGTTGTTGTGTCAATGGTGTCCACCTGCGATATGAACAATCATGTTGTTGTGTCAATGGTGTCCACCTGCGATATGTACATCCATGTTGTTGTGTCAATGGTGTCCACCTGCGATATGAACAATCATGTTGTTGTGTCAATGGTGTCCACCTGCGATATGAACAACCATGTTGTTGTGTCAATGGTGTCCACCTGCGATATGTACATCCATGTTGTTATGTCATGGTGTCCACCTGCGATATGAACAATCATGTTGTTATGTCAGTGGTGTCTAGATGCGATATGGACAACCATGTTCTTGTGTCAATGGTGTCCACCTGCGATATGAACAATCATGTTGTTGTGTCAATGGTGTCCACCTGCGATATGGAAAATCATGTTGTTGTGTCATGGTGTCCACTTGCGATATGAAAAGTCATGTTGTTATGTCAATAATGTCTAGGTGCGATATGAACAACCATGTTCATGTGTCGATGGTGCCTAGAGCCGATATGAACAATTATGTTGTTGTGTCAATGGTGTCCATCAGCGATATGAACAATCATGTTGTTGTGTCAGTGATCTCCACCTGCGATATGAACAATCATGTCTATTTGTCAATGGTGTCCACCTGCGATATGTACATCCATGTGTCAATCAACCTGCATGGTGTCATGTTTGTTGTGTCACCCTGCGATATGAACAATCATGTTGTTGTGTCAATGGTGTCCACCTGCGATATGAACAATCATGTTGTTGTGTCAATGGTGTCCACCTGCGATATGAACAATCATGTTCTTGTGTTAATGGTGTCCACCTGCGATATGAACAACCATGATGTTGCGTCAATGGTGTCCATCTGCGACGTGAACTATCATGTTGTTATGTCAGTAGTGTCTAGATGCGATATGAACAATCATGTCCTTGTGTCAGTGGTGTCTTCCTGCGATAAGAACAATCATGTTGTCATGTCAATGGTGTCCACCTGGGATTTGAACAATCATGTTGTTGTGTTAATGGTGTCCATCTGCGATGTGAACAATCATGTTGTTATGTCAGTTGTGTCTAGAAGCAATATGGACAACCATGTTCCTGTGTCAATGGTGTCCACCTGCGATATGAACGATCATGTTGTTGTGTCAATGGTGTCCAACTGCCAGTTGAACAATCATGTTGTTATGTCAGTGGTGTCCACCTGCAATTTGAGCAATTATGTTGGTGTGTTAAAGGTGTTCACCTTCGATATCAATAATCATGTTATTGTGTCAGTGGTGTACACCTGCCATATAAACAATCATGTTGTTGTGTCAATGGTGTCCACCTGCGATATGAACAATCATGTTGTTATGTCATGGTTGTCCACCTGCGATATGAACAATAATGTTGTTGTGTCAATGGTGTCCACCTGCGATATGTACATCCATGTTGTTATGTCATGTTGTTAGGTCATGGTGTCCACCTGCGATAAGAACAGTCATGTTATTATGTCAGTGGAGTCTAGATGCGATATGAACAACCATGTTCTTGTGTCAATCGTGTCCACCTGCGATATGAACAATCATGATGTTGTGTCATTGGTGTCCACCTGCCATATGAACAGTCATGTTGTTATGTTAATGGTGTCCACCTGCAATATCAATAATCATGTTATTGTGTCAGTGGTGTCTAGATGCATTATGAACAACCATGTTCTTGTGTCAATGGTGTCTAGATGCGACATGAACAAATATGTTGTTGTGTCAATGGCGTCCACCTGCCATATGAACAATCATGTTGTTGTGTCAATGTTGTCCACCTGCGATATGAACAATGATTTTGTTGTGTCAAAGGTGTCCACCTTCGATGTCAACTATTATGTTGTTATGTCAGTGGTGTCTAGATGCGATATTTACATCCATGTTGTTATGTCAGTGATGTCTAGAAGGGATATGAACAATCATGTTCTTGTGTCAATGGTGTCCACCTGTGCTATTATGAATCATGTTGTTTTGTCAATGGTGTCCACGTGCGATATGAACAATCATGTTGTTGTGTTAATGGTGTCCACCTTCGATATGTACATCCATGTTGTTATGTCATGGTGTCCACCTGCGATATGAACAATCATGTTGTTGTGTCAATGTTGTCCACCTGCGATATGAAGTACCATGTTGTTGTGTCAATGGTGTCCACCAGCGATATGTACATCCATGTTGTTATGTCATGGTGTCCACCTGCGATGTGAACAATTATGTTCTTGTGTTAATGGTGTCCACCTGCGATATGAACATGTTGTTGTGTCAATGGTGTCCACCTGCGATATGAAGAACCATGTTGTTGTGTTAGTGGTGTCCATCTGCGATATGAACAATCATGTTGTTATTTCAATGGTGTCCAACTGTGATGTGAACAATCATGTTATTATGTCAGTGGTGTCTAGATGCGATATTTACATCCATGTTGTTGTGTCAATGGTGTCCACCTGCGCTATCAAAAATCATGTTGTTGTGTCAATGGTGTCCACCTGCGATATGCAAAATCATGTTGTTGTGTCAATGGTGTCCACTTGCGATATGAAAAGTCATGTTGTTATGTCAATAATGTCCAGATGCGATATGATTGGTGTTCTGCGATGTGAACAATCATGTTGTTGTGTCAATGGTGTCTATGCGATATGAACAATCATGTTGTTGTGTCAATGGTGTCCACCTGCGATATGAACAATCATGTTGTTGTGTCAATGGTGTCCACCTGCGATATGAACAATCATGTTGTTGTGTCAATGGTGTCCACCTGCGATATGAACAATCATGTTGTTATGTGTCAATGGTGTCCACCTGCGATATGAACAATCATGTTGTTGTGTCAATGGTGTCCACCTTTGATATGTACATCCATGTTGTTGTATCATGGTGTCCACCTGCGATATGAACAATCATGTTGTTGTGTCAATGGTGTCCACCTGCGATATGAACAATCATGTTGTTGTGTCAATGGTGTCCACCTGCGATATGTACATCCATGTTGTTATGTCATGGTGTCCACCTGCGATATGAACAATCATGTTGTTGTGTTAATGGTGTCCACCTGCGATATGAACAATCATGTTGTTGTGTCAATGGTGTCCACCTGCGATATGTACATCCATGTTGTTATGTCATGGTGTCCACCTGCGATATGAACAATCATGTTGTTGTGTCAATGGTGTCCACCTGCGATATGAACAACCATGTTGTTGTGTCAATGGTGTCCACCTGCGATATGAACAACCATGTTGTTGTGTCAATGGTGTCCATCTGCGATATGAACAATCATGTTGTTATGTCAATGGTGTCCAACTGCGATGTGAACAATCATGTTATTATGTCAGTGGTGTCTAGATGCGATATTTACATCCATGTTGTTATGTCAATGGTGTCTAAATGCGATATGAACAATCATGTTGTTGTGTCAATGGTGTCCACCTGCGGATATGAACAATCATGTTGTTGTGTCAATGGTGTCCACCTGCGATATGAAAAATCATGTTGTTGTGTCAATGGTGTCCACCTGCGATATGAACAATCATGTTTGTTATGAACAATCATGTTTGTGTCAATGGTGTCCACCTGCGATATGAACAATCATGTTCAATTGTCCACCTGCGTATGAACAATCATGGTGTGTCAATGGTGTCCACCTCTAGATGAACAATATGAACAATCCATGTTGTTATGTCAATGGTGTCCACCTGCGATATGAACAATCATGTTGTCCACCTGCGATATGAACAATGGTGTTGTTATGTCAATGGCGATATATGAACAATCATGTTGTTGTGTCAATGGTGTCCACCTGCGATATGAACAATCATGTTGTTGTGTCAATGTTGTGTCCACCTGCGATATGAACAATCATGTTGTTGTGTCAATGGTGTCCACCTGCGATATGAACAATCATGTTGTTATGTCAATGGTGTCCACCTGCGATATGAACAATCATGTTGTTATGTCAGTGGTGTCTAGATGCGATATGAACAACCATGTTGTTGTGTCAATGGTGTCCAGATGCGATATGAACAATCATGTTGTTGTGTCAATGGTGTCAACCTGCGATATGAACAATCATGTTGTTGTGTCAATGGTGTCCACCTGCGATATGAAAAATCATGTTGTTGTGTCAATGGTGTCCACCTGCGATATGAACAATCATGTTGTTGTGTCAATGGTGTCCACCTGCGATATGAACATCCATGTTGTTGTGTCAATGGTGTCCACCTGCGATATGAACAATGATTTTGTTTTGTCAATGGTGTCCAACTGCGATATGTACATCCTTGTTGTTATATCATGGTGTCCACCTGCGATATGAACAATGATGTTGTTGTCTCAATGATGTTCACCTGCGATATGTACATCAATGTTGTTGTGTCAATGGTGTCTAGATGTGATATGAACAATCATGTTGTTGTGTCAATGGTGTCCATCTACGATATGAACAATCATGTTCTTATGTCAGTGGTGTCTAGATGCGATATTTAGATCCATGTTGTTATCTCAGTGGTGTCTACATGCGATATGAACAACCATGTTCTTGTTGTCATTGGTGTCCAGGTGCGATATGAACAATCAAGTTGTTGTGTCAATGGTGTCCACCTGCGATATGAACAATCATGTTGTTGTGTCAATGGTGTCTAGATGCGATATGAACAGCCATATTGTTGTGTCAATGCAGTCCACCTGCGATATGAACAATCATTTTGTTGAGTCAGTGGTGTCCATCTTCGATATGAAGAATCATGTTGTTGTGTCAATGGTGTCCACCTGCGGTATGGATAATCATGTTGTTGTGTCAATGGTGTCCACCTGCGGTATGGATAATCATGTTGTTGTGTCAATGGTGTCCACCTGCGATATGAACAATCATGTTGTTGTGTCAATGGTGTCTAGATGCGATTTGAACAATCATGTTGTTGTGTCAATGGTGTCCACCTGCGAAATGAACAACCATGGTGTTGTGTCCTTGTAGTTCAACTAAGATATGAACAATTGTTATGTCGAAGTCGATAGGAACAAGTGATGTGACTATGTCAAGGACATATCCTGCTAGTATAAGAACACATCAGGTAGACATATCTGACGCATAATTAAATGTATTGATAAGTTAGAGACGTTCCTACACTGGGTATGATTTGTTTCCTTTGGCACAGCTGCCGCCTTGAATCAAAACAATGCGGACTGCCCCGCCGACCGGAGATTCCTGCATGATCTGAAATCACTCCTGAGGTTACACCTGGGAGAGAAGATTATACCACCTGAAACTGACTCTCCGCATTGGACCGGCTCGGGTAAACGCTTCTGATTTCAGCAAGGTTACTGTACAAACGGAACCAACACTATGATGTCATACTGCATTAACCCGTGAAGGTCCGGGTTAGAATTGATCTTCAGTATCCCATGCTTGTCGTAAGAGGCAACTAACGGGATCGGGTGAACAGGCTCGCTGATGTGGCTGACACATGTCATAGTATCCCAGTTGAGTAGATCGATGCTCATGCTGTTGATCACTGGATTGTCTGGTGCAGAGTCGATTATGTACAGACCGCTGCAATACAACTGGAATGTTGCTGAGTGCGGCATAAAACTTAACTCACTCACTCACTCGTACTGCATTCTTAAACGTCTTTGTATTCGTTTGTATTGAGATCTGAATTTTTTCTTTTGATGCTTTTATTTGGAGCTGGAGGAGCGATTTTCACTCGGTGGGGAAGGACAACATGCCCGAAAGGAAATGATGTCGTGTACGAAGGTAAATACAACCGATTAAATCCTGTTCACATACGTAAGCAAAGCTCGATTTGTTTTGTAGAAACATCGATTGCACGATTCTGCTTATATCGTGAGCATCTGTTTATGAATCACTGTCAACTAGTGACAAACAGGTCTCCGCAAAAAGGGGGACGCACCCTGCCCTACACGTGACACGTCTTACAAACACATGGAAAGGCAAGTCAACTGTTCACCTGAAAAATGTGGGTAACATTTGTTACAAATCAGCATAGGGATTTAGATCGAACATCAGTTTGGTCCCTGATGCGTCAGACTTGGAAATATCTCCCACGTGTCTGCAATTAAACGCTTTGAAAGCTATACTTAGACCTTGAATATTGTAACATTGATCAAAGAACTTCTGAGCATGGAGATGTGGCTAACATGAAATTCAAGTGTGAGTCAGTTGAAAAATGCAGCAATGTCCCCGTGTTTGAATCATTAGGTTGAATACCGGATAGGACATTTTTACCTTAGTCCGAACACCCGGTGTTATAGGTTTCAGTGACACATTCCTACAACTGTTGCCGCTATTTACGTTGTTCCCGTTCATTCTCTTACGTTGGTGTTTTGAAATGTTGCTATTTTGTAATATACCTAGGACGTCATTAAAATGTAAACATTTTCTCCTCTCATTTCTAACTCACTCCTCAAATCTTACACATAATAGGGGCGGAGGGGTAGCCTTGTGTTTAAAGCATTAGCTCGTCACGCCGGTGACCCGGGTTCTATGAAGACTTGGGTACAATGAATGAGGCCCATTGCTGGTGTCCCACGCCGTGATATCGCTGGAATATTGCTAAAAGCGGCGTAAAATCAAACTCACTCACTCATGATCACTAACACATAATCACGTTGTTTCTATGGAATTCCAAAGTCTATCGTGCAATGAAGTGCATTACCAATGGGATAGATTCTTGTACAAAAACAGATGGTGGTGATGTCAAAATGTCTACTTCATATCTTGTGTATTTAAACGAAAACTGCTACACTGGAACTTGAAAAATTACAGCAATCCACAATTTTAAAAACAGAATAATTCCTTTCATTGAGAGGAACATATGCACTATTGAATATGAAAACAAGAGAACGTTGAATTATCCATTGCTTTTCTGTTTTCAACCAAGGACTGACTTACTGAGTATGGTTTTACACCGCAAAATCAAAATCACAGAGGGGGACACCAGAAATGGGTTTCAAAGAATGTTGGGAATCGAACCCGGGCCTTCGACGTGACGAGCGAACGCTTTAACCACTAGACCACCTCACCGCCCATTTGACCAAGGATGTCAAATGGTTACATCATGTGAAGAAATACTATGGCAGTTCAGTCAGTATTCATCCTCATCATTATCATCGTCATCATCAATATTATTAATTACGGTCAGAATGGTACCCATATCTCAATAAGTATGGTTGGACTAATTTCAGGTTATGCCGGTGGAAGCAATTACCAGGCGAAAGGGGGTCCGGGAACAACGCTGTGCCTCCCCGAAGCACCCATTTACGAAAAGTATACTAGTGAAGCATCAGAAAGCTATATCTTTGGCACTGAGTATCAAACAGATACAGCGAACGCTCCTCTACACCGGCTGTTTCAAGACGATGTCCCGTGTGTGGTGTGCCAGAGTCACCACAGAACAAGTGCCATCATGGTCCCTGCCAGGAACGAGTGTTTTCCTGGTTGGCATCTGGAATACAAGGGCTATCTGTTTGGCGGCCCTACTGAACATACTGGTTCCAGCGATTATGTCTGTGTAGATGGTGAAGCAGAGGCAATCCCTGGAGGTAAAGCAAACACAAACGGCCATCTCTTGTACCTGATCGACGCCAAATGTGGTGCCCTGAAATGCCCCCCTTATGTCGATGCCTGGGAGTTGACGTGTGCCCTTTGCACAAAATAAAAATGTCCAAAAAGTGTGTGTTTTTTCAAATTATTTATACGGCAGTGTATTGGCAGAAACATTTCACTTCGACATTTTGGGAGCTGAAATGTTGAACCGTGACTGTTGCAGATTCTACGATATACATGCTGCATTATATTTCGAAGACAGTGTAGCCGGTCAACGCAGCCATAAAGGAAAGTTTCCGCGTTTTCTCGTATTTGTAAATCATTATCGAAGGGGAACATCATTCATGAACGCAGTTTCGTGTAGACACTATTTTAACTCATTAATTGCTAGCGAAACTTGTTAAATAGTATACATCCACTATCCATGAACACAACGGAAAATGTATGGGTTTAAACGCATATACTGTTTAACCGATTATACCGCTTTTAGGACTGGCTGTCGATACAGATAACAGAGATTGATATTCGTGAACTATATATCGATCGATTATCGGTTAATATCGAGCAAAAAAAATTTCAGCAAAAATGTCTGAAAGAAATGAATATATTTCACATCACTGGTGAGTGGTTAAATGTTTTTGCATGGATTAATACCGCATCCTGAACATAATTTATATCCAGACCCTGAATAAAGTCCTGAAACTGCAGATTGTGTGAGAAAACCTTTTGAAAAGTAAATGTACGATAATTTTCATATCGATAATCATAGATCATTTTTCCTGTGGACGATATATCCAATTATCGATAATTTTAGCCAGTCCATTCTTACTGACTTGGTTGACACGCCATAGAGTCCCAAATGCGTAGATCGATGCTCATGCTGTTGATCACTGGATTGTCTGGTCCCAAACTCGATTAATTAAATACCACAACCATATAGGTTGAGAATTGCTGAGTGCGGCGTTAAAAAGCATGCGTCGACATGCCTAAAACGGGGACACCGTTTTATATATCATCAGTTACTGTACATTCACTTACGGTTTCAGTGTTCGGTACGTATGTACCTACACAATGTAAACAAATGGCGTGTGGAAACGCGCGTTTCAAAACCTTGGCCTCTCAAAAGGGAGATAACATACACCGAGCTACATGTGCTCGAGTGAATGGACAGACGATTCGTAATTGGATTCACAGATGGAACCTGCATGCCCGACGGCCATGTGTTATGGTACGGTTGACATTACAGCAAGACGTCGTTGGTCAAAAGCGACAGCGCTGGATTTAATCGTCGTTGGGGAAACGGTATGTTTTGGGATGACTCAATGTTTAGTTTCCAGTGTGGCTTAGATGAAATGAGCGGTTTCATGCCGTTTAACGTTATACAGAACAATGTTTTTGACGTGGTTCAGTAATGGTGTAGGGATGGATCACTGTGATTAGCAGAAAACCTTTCGAGGTTATTCACGTGCGTGACACTTTGGATGTCTGCTACCGTGACAACATCCGGGAGACACACCTGGTGCCATCCGCACGCCGACATGAACGTCGTTTTGTGTTTCAGGATGAAAACGTCAGAAAGGGCACGTATGGTTATGTACGTCCGACAGAAGACCATACCCACCTTACCATGGCTGTCACATAGGTATATCAGGGATACCATTGCCGTATGATACGGTTAATGACGGAATTAACGGACCAGCATAGATGTTTGATCACAAAGTTCAACATCGATATGTTATCACATAGTTCAACACAGATATGGGATCACATAGTTCACCATCGATATGGGATCACATAGTTCAACATCGATATGGGATCACATAGTTCAACATCGATATGGGATCACATAGTTCAACATCGATATGGGATCACATAGTTCAACATCGATATGGGATCACATAGTTCAACATCGATATGGGATCACATAGTTCAACATCGATATGGGATCACATAGTTCAACATCGATATGTTATCACATAGTTCAACATCGATATGGGATCACATAGTTCAACATCGATATGGGATCACATAGTTCAGCATCGATATGGGATCACATAGATCCGTATCCCCATGGAATCAGTGTAATCCCTCCCTAAATGGGTGAAAGAGCTCACATTCGCATAAACCTTCTGCAGAAGAATCACACAACTTTGGAGTTCCGAAGGAAGCTTGTATTATGAAAAACTCTACAGTCTTGACTGGTAAAAGGACTGTGGTTTGACCCCAGTTGCGAATACAAATAGTACACGTGTTTCGGTGCAATTTTACACCTCCTCCAGAGAAGAGCATAAATTAAATATTACTGAAGCGTCTTAAAATCATTACGATTTGCCTTACTTTAAGCATACTTACGTACTAAAGTACTGTCGAAAATAGTAAAAACAAACTGTTTTTAACCTTTTACTCTGTATCCCTAAGATTTACACAATTGCAAATAGCATATGTCGAAATAACCCACATCGGCCTAACTGGGCGTGCAGTGGGGTGCGTAATAGGATATCCAGGAAAGCATGGTTACTCGTAAAATTGGACAAAAAAATACCAACAGTTGCTGAAAACAATAGATCAGCCTATAAATGGCAATTAGGTCGCTCAGCCAGGTATGACGACGGACCGTCGACTCACCTGGCATGAAATGCATGTGCTGCCTACGGGCACAAGGAGTCATCTCAAAGATATTTTATGTGTTGAATATGTCTCATCTGTTGATTGACATCTTACGTGTCTTTCTTTCACAAAGTTTACGTGGAGATATGTAAAAGAGTATGATACCTATAGAAAAGATTAAATCAGCCTTTGTATTAAATGTCTCAAAATATATAGGTGGCATGACCACCTGATGATCGACAGGACTGGATAGTATTTGTAAATTGTTATGACATGCCGTATGCTTCCCCAATCTATTTCCCCTAAAGGATTATCTTATCTCAGCTGATATCTCTATCACCCATCCCGACCCCAACCACCGTTTGTGTAACCCGTCCTGACACACCCTTTGAGACGACTCCTGCTACCTGTTTCTTTTTATGGTGATAGTGAGACTCCATGGTAGCTACATCCTTAATAGTTTCAGTATTAAAGTTATTATTGTTTACGTCAGATATCGTTTATACTAAAGATAAGTATATTTTTGAAATGGGCATTTAAAAAGTGCCCTTTGCAATACAGTATCATCGCACACTAAGTTGCATAAAGTCATGGATTGTTCCAAACAAGTCGCTTTGGACTTAGAGAAAACCTGCATTGCTTATTTCTGCACTAGTCTCTCCTCAGTAAAGTCCTTTTTCTACGTTTCCTATCTCCCTCCCACTGACACTGTAGTTAGGCCGAACTTAGTTTAACCGATATTTCACACTTTCACATATTAACTACATAAATTGTAGATATAAATGCGAAACATCAGGGTTTTTTCTATTTCCGACAGTACTTTAGCATTACAATCACATAGATCAGCATCGATATGGGATCACATACATCAGCATCGATATGGAATCACATAGATCAGCCTCGATATGGGATCACATAGATCAGCCTCGATATGAGATCACATAGATCAACATCGATATCAGATCACATAGATCAACATCGATATCAGATCACATAGATAAACATCGATATGGGATAACATAGATCAGCCTCGATATGGAATCACACCGATCAAGCTTGATATGGGATCACATAGATCAGCATCGATATGGAATCACATAGATCAACATCGATATGGGATCACATAGATCAGCATTGATATGGGATCACATAGATCCGTCTCGATATGTAATCATACAGATCAACATCGATATGGAATCACATAGATCAGCATCGATATGGGATCACATAGATAACATCGACATACGGTGTATGTGGTGGTTACTTGACTACAGAGTTCAGCAGGCAGCACATTTTGTTCCTTGTACCAACCTGGTGAGGAGGTACATGTGGCGTCACTGAAATAGACCGATCCAGTCTGTCAATCAAAACTGGCGCATGCGTTAATTTTGGCCAATCAGCAAGCCGGGCTCGCTGTGTGGATTTGTCAGATTTATTTCCGGGGTCAAACGATGCCTCCGAAGCGATGTGCTTCGAATTATGCCATTTACACTCGCTATATCTATTACATATTGCTGCGATTTGATGTGTACCTTTAACAAAACCATTACGATCAAGACAAAAGATCTGAGGCGGATCAAAGAATTCGATAGGCCTAACGAGCAGTTAAATGTCGGCACCGTCATTCACGAAACCTTCGTCTGCTCGAATGTGAGAATTTGCACGAATTTACACACTTTCTCACATGTGCAAAATCATTACCAATAGATGACAACAAATAGCAGTTTAGGATTTTGCAAGTGTTATGAACACGGACAATTCTTGTAACTACAAAATTGTTTTTGCTTCACGTTTTTAGTCACTACTGGACATTGAGTTGGTACACCATAAACCTGAAATGAGACAGGCGAGAAAGCCGTGACACAGTGTAAAGAAATCTGACAGCGAGCTGATTTCGGCTAGGGTCGACCGAAACATCAAAACTTGTTACATTAAAGAACAATGTGGTGGATATGGTTGCCTTCGCCCTTAGATATTCCCGAAATTTGTCACATATTAGGATGTTTTAAAGTTTCAAAAGCACAATCTGAAGGCCTATGTACAGTACAGTATCTGTTGATAGTGCAAAATATTCGAGGAGTAATATTTTTTATACAAACGGAAATATTGTCAGTGTCAGCAGTTGCCTATTACGCAATATCAAAATATCAAAATATCAAATGAGTGTCTATAAAACCATGTCCTAAATATTTCAGAATTTCTATAAAGAGATGGGACCTTGAATTGATTTAGCTTACTCCATGTGGATCGAAGACGAAAACTATATATGTGAGAAAGAATACCGTAGTGACTTTCTGGAATACCGGACGGAGTGAAATATAAGTTTATTTCCTAACTATGAGAACATTATTTGTTTTGCATTTTTGTTACAGCATAATTTTTTTACATGTAGGGGAGGTACATTGGTACATTTTAGGAGTAATAACATAGTTCTGTCATTTTAATTATAATTCACTGGAAATGATAGCAAGGGATGTTTTAAGAATCTTCCCACCTTCAGGAAACGTGGAAAGGTAATAAAATAGATAATATTCCAATCAATTATAAATAATTACTTAATTGAATCACATATCAGATTCATGTGAATTTAAGGCATAACTAGGCAAACAAACACTATATACATGTCATGGCTGAACAATCACTTGGTTCTAACTTAGCTAGTTTGTTTTAAGATATATTTGGTCTTTAAATAATATGTTTACTAATAAGATTATTCTGAAAGTGATCACTAGTATCATCACTCATAATAAAGTTATTTCCAAATCCAGAGAATTTGAAAAAGAACAAAGGCTACGTTTTGGTCACACCCAGGCATTATTCAGTCTTGGAACCAAATAACTGACAGAATTCTAAGTTGACTGTTCATGTATCTGGAATGAATATTGAAACATATATTCAACCCCGAGTTCATGTAATACTTCTTAGAAATCATCAGCTTTTTAAGGAGGTTACCAATATTTGAAGACTGAGCCAAAGTAGTGTTTATTAAGATGTTGGTTTTGGACAAATTGTTCAAGGTTTGTTGATGCTTATTTGGAAAATAAGCTTAAATTCATATTAATTTGCACACTTGTTTAATTGCAGGAGGTGAAAGCTTCAGGACATTTTCATGTGGTTTCCTAAACTTTTGTTATGACTTTTACCAAATGTTTAAGCAACTTTAATATAATTTTGATGACACTAGTAAGTATCTCAAAAAGGAAATAGATCAGAATTAGTGTTATGTCCCTAAGGGATATGGTCTCAGATCTAATAAAACAAAGATTATCATTGTTTAAGAAGCAATAATGTCAATATGTAATTTTATTGACAAAAAGCTTTAAACTTTGAATATATTCTTTGCCTCTTATTTACATTAGTAGTTAGCAGTTAAATATATCTGAAGAAAGCAGTATATTTGTATTTTTGTGTAACATTCTATTTCAATCCTAGTTGATTGTTTGGATAACTGTGGATCCTCTGTTCAAAGATTTTGCATCACACGTTTCCTATTTATGGAAGATGTGTCAGTGCACAGGTGCAGACTGTGTCTTGGATTCTTTGTGTTTATGGTGGTGTGACATACCTGTACATAAATGCTGGCAGTTCATGAAGTCCAGTATAGTGGAAGTTTGTAGATTAGGATTCCACAACAAAGTACACATAGAAAAATAAATTGGAAAGGATTATTTAAGAAATGGATTTCCTTATATTCAGTGTCATTTTAGGATGCCGCAGATTAGCTGCTGAATATTTGCTTCCTGGTATGTCCAGATACATCTATGGAAACATACTTTTAACAAGTCCAGTAACGTTTTCCAGATAATATATACAGACAAACAAGGTGGACGAAGTAGTAGACGGGATACAGCTTTCCTGCTTTGTTCCTTAAAGGTAGAAACACATGTTTTCACAAACTATTAATTTAACTAAATTTGAACAACGGATAAATAAATAAAGGCGGCACGCGCAGGTTTGACAATCTATTTATAGATACCGAAACGACCCGCAACTTGAACATGTGGTTGTGTTCATGGTTTTTATAATATTACGATGGGAAGTTTTGAGAAAAAGCAACAAACTACATAATTCAGTTACCTTTCCCCTGCTAACATCTTAGACGAACGTGAATTGCCGGATAGATTATTTGGTAGAAATACGCTTCCCAATCTCAGGAGTTGGCTGAGACGATTTTTCATCGGGCATGTAGATCTAACTCATTTTCACTCGCCAATTATACAACCTGTCAACTAAAATATATTGAAAATAAAATACGTATAACTTTCCTTTTAAATATCATTCACAAACGATGGATACCAAAATTACAACAAGCAGAATTCATCAACAACATTCGCAATCACGTACGTTTCGCCAGCGGTGACGCCATTGTGATCAGTCAGTGGTTGTCCCCCCTAACGTCAAAACGAAGTGGGCGGGGCTTATCGGCCGGGACTGGATCGGTCTATTGGGTTTAACGTCGTGCTTGAGAATATTTCGCTCATATGACGACGTGCATGCGTGTGTATGTGTATGTGCGGCTGCTTGTACTAGCCCAGACTTAAGCTGGTTTTATAGTGCTAGCCCACTGAGATACCATGCCGGAGTGAAGCATGAATGCCCCACTCAGACACATTATACTGATCGAACCCGCGAATCGAACCGGCCGGGGATCGAACCCGCGAACTTCCGCTCTCCGGGCGGACGCTCCAACTCACTACACCACGGAGGCGGTCTGTGGCGTCACTGAGTGGTATCTGGAAAACAAGAGGTACAATAAATTTACCCGAACAACACAAAAACTTTTAACTCTTGAACACTTGAGCCCCGATCCATGAGCCACACAGTACAAGATCAACCATCAACGACAGACGTGTGTGGTCTTTGAAAGGAATAAAATTGAAATATACTGCAACCAATACCTATAAATATTACTACGTACACTCAGAACGTGTCTGCAACCTCTTGTGTATCACCACGTGATACTCAGTTGTTGACCTCTTCTTTGAACCATAGCGATCCAGTACAAACTTGAAATCAGAAACGATATCCCTGTGTTCCAGGCACTTCATACCTTGAATTAAAGACGCAACAACAGCTGAGCAAATATAACCTGACACTCAGCGTGAATTGAACACCTGAAAACTGTTTGGAAAGAAAACATTCTTGAACAACTCACACGTGACATGCTCGTGAAGAGTCTGTATATATATCCATAGCCACATGGGTTTGTATTCAGACTGCAATCCTGAAACTAACGTTGTATGCTGCTATCGTCGTCGTTGGGATGGTCAATGGTACATGTATGTGTTCATGTGTTTGCGTTCAGATGATCGATCTTCTAGTTTTCCTATAGACCAAGGCAGTTTCATTCTCTTCACACAGAGGTTACTCAAGTCATATATTTCCACGTATGTGACTGGAGTAAGCTCTGTGTGAAAAAATGAAACAACTGACACTTGTCAACAAATAGTACATAATTCTTCTAAACTGACATAGCCTGTAACATCATGGACAACTGAATCTGCAGGTAGTCAAGTCAAAGTGTGTATTGTATTTAAGGCCTCCGGCCACATACAAGGAGAATACATGATATACATTCGTTGTTAACAAACTGAAATAGAGAACACAATACGCTACTATAACATAATTTATACCGAAGACAATTATTGCAGATCATAAAGTAAACTGATTAGGTACGCAGTACTGCATATTAATAGATTGAAATGGTTCCTTGGAATTTCAAGTGGCTACATAACTGAGCGTTCAATAAAATGTTCTATTCAGGGATGCACTGCAGTTCGTGGTTTTAGACTTTATTATAGTGATATAATGAATTCTTTTGATTGAAATATCAGAAAACAAGTTGATCTTGGTGATAAAAGTAAAAGTTTGCATGATACTTCTCATCAAAGTGTAAATATAGCCACTTACTTCAGGCGACTGTTTTAAACTAAATTTTGCAAAATATTCCATACTGTTTAAAGGAAATGTTTACACATGAACTGATGTATTGTACAGCGAATTTGTCACGTTGAAAACATTATTGTCATGAGTTCAATAAATGATAAAATCAGTGAAAATTGGCGAATTCTGAACAAAACTTTACACCAAAATGCAGCTGTTCACATGTACGATATTTGCACATGCTTTTCAGCAATTTGATGCATGATCCTCGTGCAATTCGTCTGCATAAAGTTTGCAGTTGGTTTTCCAACTATATATATATATACATATTCACATATAGTGAGTGTTTCTAGTGAGTCTAAACTTTTGATGAAGTATATTTCCATCAGTTAAAATGACATTGCTACTTTCCGACATACACTGAGACAAAACAAAGAAAGCCTTAAACCGGTTGTAAACAATATTTATTCACATGTCCTATGCACTTAGATAAACAATTTCCAAACTGTTCGATGTTTTAATAAACCAGCTACGATTTAGTTTGACATATATATAAACATTTATGAAATACAAGGAATTATGTGATATTTGTTACCTACAAGTACATTGTTTTTATCTTCCACCGAAAATTTAGTTTTTGATGCATTTTCAAATTTGTTGTACTTACCGAAAGTTCCACCCGTTGTCTCTCAGATGAATAAGATAGATATGTAATAATGATTTGTTTGTGAAAAGAACACTAAGTGGTGCTATCTCACTTACATCAAACAAAGGTACCAAAATGGTTCTATTTTTGTAAGGCTTTAGGTTATAAAACATGAAAGAAACCATGATATGGCTTCAGAGTTTCTATAGTCATTAACATATTGTGCATGCAGAACAACAGTGAAATTGGATGTTAGGCAACATATAACCATCTAATCACAGGATATACAAAGGTATGATGTTGGTATTTGTAGGTTCTTCAGAAAATGAGCCTTCAACTTCACTGATCCACCAACTTATCACTTTTAGAGATTAGTGATGGCACCTGATTTTCATAAGAGGCAAATATGTACATTGGTTAAAAGAATTACAAGGTGCAAGCAATTCTATTTTGGACCCCTTAGTACCTAGCTGTGTACAATTTTCGTTGGAATCGACCATCTACGCTTGAAAAGTAGAATCTAATCGCTTGTCGCGAAGTCCAGCAAACCTTCGAGAAACTCGCCCATCCTGAAGCTTTCTAGAACGATCTTGTCTGCCGTGTTCATGCAAACAACAAGAGCTTAATTTCGACACAAATCATTTCAGACGTTGACTGCCGTTCAAGCATCTGGTCACGTCTATACTTGATATTTTGTTTCCCCTTGATTCAATCATTTTTCTGTCAATGTTAGTTTCACTACAAATAATTCTAAACAAGTTTCTAAATCCACATGAAGCTAATATTTATAACAATAAATGTGCGCCCGTGAAAAGAACTACCACACTGGGAGAGGGTCTTTAGTTTGTTCCCAAATGACGAAAAGGTTCTCGACGACCTTCTGTTCCTCCGTTTGTAATGCTCTCTACAGACATATAAAGCATATACTCATATATAGAGGATATTATATGAGTGCCCATGTCATACTATGTTTACGACACGAGTGCCTAAAAGTTGGAATTTCCCGAGGCGAGGCGAGAGCACCGCACTATTTCAGCACGATTGTTCGTAAACATGGTATGATATGAGCACAGAATATAATATTCTGTTTATTACACAAATCTTCTTTCCAAACACAGGGCTGGCTACCCGCCGTCGCCGCGTAATAAGAACCGCAACGTCACAGAAGAAAACGCGTGACGTCCATAGCCTTGTTCATGACGTCACGTCACCATGACAAAGTGATATTTTTGTCCCTGGGGCATCGTATGAAAAATAGCGACCCCGATATGTTCGCCCTCGTGGGTAACCAAATAGAGGGATGCTAAACGACTTTGTATTGTGAAAAAGAAAAAAGA